>NC_055973.1:20959829-21259829 GCF_018492685.1 Alosa sapidissima
ATACCCCCCCTCCCACACACACACACACACACATATATACCCCCCCTCCCACACACACACACACACACACACACACACACATATATACCCCCCCTCATACACACACACTGTACTTCCCTCACATCCCTCATCTGCTTTGCTCGCCGTCTCCTGACCCTCGTCCTCCCCGTCTACTCTCACCTCTTACAAGTGGGTTCCCCTTTTAGACATGCACGTCCGAGCAGCCCCTAATTTCCTGCGCCAGCCTGATTAGTGTTCAAGGACCAATTCCATCAAATTACCCTGACAATAAGAGCACTTACAGAGACACATACACACACACACACACACACACACACACACACATGACTGAGTGACTCACTTCCTCATACAGTCCACAAACATACACTGTCTCACACACACACACACACACACACACACACACACACACACACACATAGGCTACGTTCAGACTGCAGCCGAAAGTGGCCCAAAACTTTTTGGGGTTCAAGTGACCAGGTCAGACTTCTTCAGTAGTGTGAACACTCAAATCTTGCCCAGATCTGATTTTTTCAAGTCAGATTTAGACCATTTCCATATGTGGTCCTGAATCAGACCTGGTCTGATTTTTTTCAATGCGGCCGCAGTGTGAACAACCAAGGCGGATTTGTTAATGTCAATATGTGATCAGTGGTGCTATATATTGTTACAGTAAATCATAGTGAGAATGGGCAAGAGAGGGAGAGTTGAGAGAAAGAGAGAAGGGGAGAGAGGAGAGGGGTTGTATGGCGTGGCACATGAGAAGTCCATGACAGCACTATGCTATAGCAGCATAACTAAGGCATGGTGAGGGGTAGTCTACACCAGCGCAGGTACTGTATGGTCAGTGACCACTCACCACCATCGCACGTGCGACTGGGGTGCCAGTCACACGAGGACTCAGCAGGGTGGTCCATTCCAAAATCCCCGAGATGGGTGAAGTTCCACACCGCACCATACCTAACTATAGAGGCAGTAAAGAGGTATGTTTTAAGTCTAGACTTAAAAATAGGGAGGGTGTCTGCTAATCGAATTGAGGAAGGGAGATTATTCCAGAGGAGGGGTGCGCGATAGCTGAAAGCTCTGCCACCTACTGTAGTTTTTGAGATTCTTGGAATTACAAGAAGGCCAGTACTCTGTGATCGTAGCGGTCTGGGCGTGTTATATGGGACTAGGAGATCTTTAATATATTCTGGTGCCTGGCCATTAATGGCTTTGTACGTTAGAAGTAATATTTTGAAGTCAATGCGACTTTTAACAGGCAGCCTAATGTAGAGATGCCAGAATAGGGGAAATATGTTCATATTTTTTAGTTCTAGTGAGTGTGCGAGCAGCTGCATTTTGTATAAGCTGTAAGCTCTTTAGACAGGTGTTATTGCAGCCTGTTCTTTAAGATCTATTTGACTTTTACGTCAATCTGCATCGACATTCGTCACAATTATGCGCCGCGGGAGTTAGCTGATGTCATTGTTATTGTTCTTTTGCGCATGCGGGCCAGTTCAAAACCGCAAACAGTTCACACTGGAATCTGATATAGGCCACATTTTAAAAGGTAATGTGAACAGCCAAAAAAAAACAAACAAAAAAAATTCGGATCTGAGCAAAAATGAGCATTAAGACTTGCGGTGTGAACGTAGCCTATACACACACACACACACCAGTGTGTGTTTTCAGCGTCAGGTTGTGTGTGTGTGTGTGTGTGTGTGTGTTGTCGTTGAGCTTGTGAGGTTCAGCTCTTACTGAAAGTAGCCACCAGGGGTCAGTGTACTAAAGAAGACACAGAGAGAAACATGTTCATGCATTCACGGCCTGGTCTAAACGGAGCACAGGGATAGATCATTACTACCCCACCTCTTTCTCTCTCTCTTTCTCTCTCTCTCTCTCTTTCTCTCTCTTTCTTATTTTCTCTTTATGTCTCGCATTGTGCTAGCTTATCGGTGTGTGCACAGCCTAGATTAAGCATATGGGGCTAGATCATTACCCCCACCTCTCTCCCTCTCTCTCTCATATGGGGCTAGATCATTACCCCCACCTCTCTCTCTCTCTCTCTCTCGCCGTGTGCTAACATAAAGGTGTGTCTTTTGTTCAATGAGGCACAGAAGAAAAAAACTGAGAATATGTCACTAGGAGGGAAGAAGAAGTGAGCTTTACGAGCCGTGCTGTGAAGTGCTATGTGGTGAGAGTGTAAGTAAGCGTCCTGCTGGTTGTGGTGTGCAGAGTGACCTCTCCTCTCTTCTTTTCTTGTTCTTCTCTCTTTCCCTCTCTCACTATTCTCACCCTCTGCTAAGAGTAATGAGCACCCATCTTTGTGAGAGCACACAGTCTTCTCCAACACAGAAACATCATCACTAATGGCCAAATCTCCTCTGTTGATTATGCAATCTCATTTAAGCTACTCACACAGTTTCAAAGTAATGTCTGTCATTACTTGTCCAGTTCCCTATTGGATGACCTGTGGTCTCTCTAACTACCATAATAGCCAGAATAATCATATACTACAGTGGTCCCCAAACTTTTTCTTCCGAGGGCCAGCTCACTATGCCTGGCTCTAAGAGAGGGCCAGAGACTCGGAGTATATTAGTAACCATAAATAGCTTAGTGCTGTGAACAACAGCAGTCTACCTTAGTTGAATATTCCATTTCATTTAATCATAGGCTACTGCAATTTAATACCATTGTTAGCTGTGTTTATATTGCAATCATGCCAAATCAGTGTAAAATGTAGCTCAAATACTAATAAAAATAGCATTCCCAAAAGTATTAGCAGGGAGTCCCAAAAGTGTATTTTATTCAAAATGTGTAAACTCTGAACTCTGTGTCTTTGCATACACAGCTCAAGTTGTGAACAAGCAATAGCCTACAAATAATTTGAAGTTCTCAAACTATGAGAGTTTTATGAAGTGCTGGCAAAAACATCTGAAATGACCACTTTCACTCATCTGATGAGAACTTTGAATTTGTATGAACATTTGAACGAGTGAATAAAAAATAGAAATAATTATCCCAGAAAGTCCCAGAAATATGACTTGAATAGAAGTTAGTTAGTTATTAACAATTAATTGATAAACTTGTAGAATACTTTGAGCACTGATACAGTCAGCATAGGCCTCTTACATTGTTTGCAGGTAGGCCTACATTTCATTTAGTTTTCGATGGCAAACGCGAAACAGCGCCAAAACAACCACCAGTGGACAAAAAGAGTATTACATGTGTACTGTTAAGACTCGCCATAGAGAATGAATGGGGGAAATTACGGAGGTTATAGTTTGACGATGTCGTACTCCCATGCGGGCCAGATGCTATATACCACGGACATGTTTTGGGGGGCCATCCAAAATGAGGTGGCGGGCCGTAGTTTGGGGACCACTGATATACTATAATAACCAGTAATGGAAAAAAAATCAATTTGCATATGCCACAATCATTGTAGACTTTGGGTTGGCCATGCTAAATGCTGTGGATCTTGGATCTTTCTAGATGTTTTGGTTATTTGGGATGTCAGAGTTGCTTATTCAAAATAGCAGAGAGACACAACAGCTCTGCAAATCAAAGAGCTACAGCGAGTTCTTTTTTTTTAACTCAGCAGCTTTTATATTAGACCAATCAAAGGAGGAGCTCTATTTATTTAATGACTGGCATATTGCTTTTGAAGTTTTGAAGTGTCAATGGGAATATTTGTGCTGTCACAAAGAGACCAGATTGATCTGTGTGTGTGTGTGTGTGTGTGTGTGTTTCGGTGTATATTTCTCCTTGTGCTGTGAGCTAACCGGTTTCATTGTATATTTTATTTTTAAGGTGGACTGGCAGTATCTGTTCTCTTACCACTGGTGCTGAGTTTGTGATTTATGCAACATCCTAAGTCCTGGACACACCTCACAGAACCTTACCTCACACCTGACATCTGTCGTTCTTCTGTTTCAGGGATCTCATTTTCTGCTGCGATTCCAAAGTGCAAAGCGTTTGTCCTTTTAAGACTGTAGTCGTGTCCTGCAGTACCAAGGCTAGCCTGGAGGGGAAGCTAGACCTGGGTGCCCACCCAGAGACGGAGCTGCTGAGGAGTCAGTCTCCTCTACGGGTGTGCAATGGCTCTGACCTGACTCTGACCTGTCTTTGACCTTTGACCTGATTTGCTTGGCTACTGGACATCTGAAGATCGGAGGAAATCTTCCACAATATGTGGAAAAAGTCCAGAGGGGTATTTCACAAAACCTAGATAAGGGATTAAGCTGGGATTTTTTGGTTATCTTGGATGAATTTAGCCTTGACTTGGTTTCACAAAAGAGATGGCACATAAGTTACCATGGGGATTTTATTCTCTGCACCTAGCCTGGCCCCAACAGCCAGGCGTAGTTCATTCTAATGTTAATTATGTTGTCTTATTGGTTCACCCAGCTGTCATTCAAATCAGACCTCCATGTGATTTTTTTAAGAGCTTTACTCCATTTATATACTACAAGTATTTACTACATGTATTTACTCGCAAAACACAACAGATTGTCTGCCTAATACTATATGGTTATAATTTTAGTAGTTGATTTGAAGTGGAGGGACAATTTTTTGAAAGTGTTTTCAACTAATCGGTTATAAAGACAATATAAAGGTATATATAGTCATACTATGTGCATCTTTGCAGTGGCAAGCCCTTTCTTAATGACGTTGCGTGCCAAGACAAGAAAGCACTCACACGGTGCATATGTAAATTTGCATTCACCTACTCCAGCTGTTGTACAGAAATAGCCATGATTCCCCATTAAAAAAAGGAAAACTTTACTTTATTGTTAGTCTATATCAAAAGCGGTTGTTCGCCCCAGCCGGGGCACCTGCACCGTACGCCGGCGACCCAGGTTCGATTCCCGCCCCGTGGTCCTTTCCGGATCCCACCCTGACTCTCTCTCCCACTTACTTCCTGTCACTCTCCACTATCCTCTCGCATTAAAGGCATAAAAGCCCAAAAAATATACTTAAAAAAAAAAAAAAAAGCGGTTGTTCACTTTGTGTGAATGACGCGATTTTCTGCGTTTTTTTTATTCCAAACGTGAGTTCTTTGAGGGAGAAACGAGAATGCGCACGTATTCCGAATTACTTACACCTGGCTTGTCCTAGTCGCTCCTACTCATCCTGGATTGGCGTTAGTGAAACGAGTTGAGCTAGGATGACCAGACAATGCTATGTCAAGCCTCGCTTTATTACTTCTTTTGGATGTTTGAATTCTGTGATTTGTGAAATAGTCTCTATCATTAGTGTAGATACATAGACGAAACGTGGGCTATGCGTTAGTAACCATAATACCGCTGGACAAAATTGAGTTAGGACTCAATGTGCCTCCAGTCTCCAATCTATAAACCATGTATTACTAGTAATCTACCTACAACACATTTGGCTGGATATTGTAAAAACTGTAAAGGCATTTTTCTCAGTTTCATTGTTTTCGTAGTTACTGCATTTTGCCTTTGTCAGGCAGAATAGAAGTCTACAACAGGAATAATCACTTAGGGAGATTATATTTATGACAAATATAGGACCAGTCATGTCACTGAGTAACTTAACTTTTACTTCATTTACCCTTCATGTTTCTACGGAGCCCTAGAGGGGTCATCGCAAAATGTTTTGCATGTTGAGAGAATGTGCGCTCGTTTTACTACATTGTGCGCTCGTTTTACTAAATTGTACTCTTGTTTAACTAAATTGTGCCCTCGTTTAACTATATTGTGCACTCGTTTTACTAAATCGTACGCTCGTTTTACTAAATTGTGCTCTCGGTTTACTAAATCGTGTGCACAATTTACTATATTGTGCTCTCGTTTTACTATAGTGTGAGCTCATTTTACTAAATTGAGCTCTCATTTTAAGCATAGTAAAACGAGGGCACAATTTATTAAACGAGTGCACTATTTACTAAAACGAGCGCACGATTTACTAAAACGAGGGCACGATTTATTAAAACGAGAGCACAATTTGTGAACATGGTTATAGAACATTGTGTGCACGATCTACTTAAACGTGGCCACAATTTGTAAAACGTGCACTCAATATTGTCTTGACACATGTAAACATGAGCACGTTATAGTATATTCGAGATCTCGATCTACTAAAACGCACCCACGAATAATTAAAACGTGGGCTCGAAGAAATTAAATTGTGTGCACAAAAACATAGTGTGGTGTCAAGGGGTATCCCCGGGAATGACGTGGGGAGGTGTGTCGCTTGTAGTGACGTAGAGGGAATCTCATTGATTGCAGTGCACCTGGATATAGCCCCGTTAGGTAGGCTGTAGGTGGGAGAGCAGATGATTGTGTGTGTTTGTACAGGCCCCTTGCCATCATCGTCCAGCTGAATGTTTGCCGAAGTTTTGAGTGTTTGTTGAGGTCCAAGTGTATGCAGAGCTGTGGTGTTTATCGCGAACGGTGTGAGCTGAGCATCGTGAACGCCACTGTTTATGTCTCCCGTTTCATAGTCCGTATCAAAGCTTACCTCGTTGTGTGCATCATTGGTGTGCGCGTGGGTTATATGGTGAAGCCCATCGGGCGCTAGAGGGAACCTTATTGTATTGGGTGGGTATTAGGCTATACTACTAATACGCAGTAGCCTATTTGTACCAACAGTAGGTCTACGTGTTGTAATTGTTTGGGAGCTTGTCCCTGTGATGTGCTTCGATTGATTTCTAGACCTCACAGTTAAGTCAACAATCCAGGAGATAGTGGAAACCGGTCATTACAACAGAGCCCGAGTAGCCTTTGTAGCCTAGTAGAATTTCCCCATTATGGGTCTCCATAGCTGGCGGTTGACACCACAGTGCCCCTGCTACAAAGAGTAGAAGTCCGCTATAAACCATGACCACCTGAAGTCTTTAATTAGCTGCCTACGGTTATCATCACATTACCAATATGAACTGTTACAGACAGCTGTAGGCCTAGTCCATGTCAAGGTAACACGAAGTTGCCACCACAGCACAGCGAGCGGTGAGAAAATGTCGGGAATGACTAAATGTGAGCACGAAATACATATTTCGAGAGCTCAATTTAGGCCTACAACGGGGTCACGTTGTATTAATTCGAAGGCTCAATTAAAGGAAAACGTGCTCACGTTTTATTAATTCGAGGGCTTAATTAAAGGAAAACGTGCTCACAAATTATCACGACCAGAAAAAATATCACTTAAAGTGAGCTCTCCCGGGCTCCGTATGTTTCTGTCAAAGTGTTTGATCTTTTATTTCACCTTAATATTGGTTTCAAACTACTCGATTATGACCACAATCTTACATCCGTTTTGCCATTATCTTGACCATATGACATCTGTAATGTAAAGTACTGACCACGCTCTTGTTACTTGGTGGTTTATGTGTGAATTATGATGATTTAGGCGCGGATCACATTAGCCAGCGGCAGCGGCAAGCGTAACGCAACACTCAGACCATAATAAGTTCTAAGATCTTGTTCCTGTGGTAACACCAACAGATTGCCTTAACTGACAATTGAATACGCTCGTGTTGCACATTGAAAGTTAAACCAAGTTCAACGCTCAGCTTGTTTAACGCTAGCGTTACGCCAGCGTTGCCACCGTTCCGCTGCCGAACCCTAGAGAACAACAGGAAACCTGCTGCTTGCCGCTGGCTAATGTAATCCCCGCTTTACAGTGTTTTAGTAGAACACAAACATTTGTTTTATTTTCCTTTGATTTATTTAATCACTTTCCAAATTGTCTCTTTATCTGAGCCAGGAAATAGGGAATAAGTCTTTGAGGCAGTTCTGTCCTCTTTATATCATCCGGTTTCTGTAATTGCCTGTCTTTCCTGAGCCCTGGAAAAAAACCGAGGGTAAATCCAATGTTTGTACATGTGTGGCATTATGTGAAAGCAGAGTGTTCTTAAATGCAGCGTGCCGTCAACTGAGAGTCTTGTTGCGTGCACTCATCCCTTGGTATCCCACAGCCTGTTAATTAAGTCGGCCATAAAGCATAAAACACTGCTCTGGGCTGACAGAGGAACCATGTTGCAACAGGGACTTCTTTCTCGGCCAGCCAATACCACCCAGGGTGCTAATTAAGTTGGGGGGGGGGGGGGGGGCTTGCTCGAATCTATCACACGTTTACCCTCACGCCCACCAATGTGCCAAAGATAAAGATGTCTCTGTAGCAAACACGATCTGGAGGATACGGGGCTTTTTCACTAACGTGCTCTGTGACGCCGGTTTGTGAAATGGTCTATGACCCATTTGACAACTCTCAGATTAAGACCCTTTCATCTTTGATGTAGGTTGGACAGTTGAATGCTTTTTATTGGAACTTCTTATCACTTTGTTAAAATAAGTATATTGGCCATTTGAGTCATCTAAGGTCATTTTAAATGCAGAGTGGATGACAGAACTTTTTTCAGAACTTTTGCTATTATTCTCTGTCACTCTGTGTAAGTAGCACCAGATCCGTCTGAACCCCATGAGAACATAAATAAATTATAGCAGTAGGATCATTCTCTACCCATTACAGTATGTGTGCTTAATATTTACATATTTACAAATCCCAGTATGTATCTCGTGCCTTTAAGACAGCCGCGAGTTTATGATGATTTCATAGGGACGTGATTGGTTGGAAGTTGAGGGAAGGGGAGTCGGAGGAGGAAAGCTGACCCCTTTTCAGTTTGAGCTGAGGGGACAGATGAATCTGGATTGATCCGGAACAAAAAATGATGAAACACACACAAACACATCCACACAAATATACTGTACACAGACAGACATGAAGGCGCACACATACACATACAGACCTATTCACATCCTGGGCTATGAGATGATAGAAACTCTGTCATAGTCTCCAGTGGTGAGTGAACACCATGAATCAAGATCTCTGAAGTCTGAAGAAATGTGAATAAAAGTTATTCACTACTGTCTTTAGAAAACCTGATGAGGTTCACCATCATCAATGTGTGCATTTTCAATTTTAATACTTCACATAACTTGTTCATGTACCAACAATGTCATACTGTTTTGTTGTTTTTTTGTAGTTTGTTTAGATATTGCGTTATCTGAATAAAATTGTGAATTGACCACTCTTCATAATCAGGGTAGTGTTTATATATTTTGACAATAAAATAAAAAAGTGTTAAACACTTCTTTACAAGGCTAATTGACGTATGTTGTTTAACTCAACATTAAAAGTGTGAGAGGTGGCTATTCCATGTTGATCCTCTGTAGGTATAATGATTGTTTGGCTTTTGATGCTGTTATAGCAACCAGAGGTAAACCTATAGTTAACCTACTTCCTGGAAACTCTCGAGCAAGGACAAACTGCACCTTCACTAGAAGATTTACATCAAATAAAAACCTGATAAGATGATTTAAAGCTTTAGTGTGTTAGTGGGTGGTTTGATGCAATAGAAATTTAAGTATGCCAAATTGACTTGCATCTAATAATAGTTTGTCAGGCAGTTAAAATGCTTGCAGATGTACAATAAACAGCTAACTCCCATCACATGCCTAGCTTCTACGGATTTTCATGTTTATTTGATTGTTCAGGTCCTGAAAAGGTTAACAATTTCATGAAAATTTTGATTGATATTGAAGATGAAGTTTAATGTCTAATAGTCAACAACGCTAAATCATTTTAAATTATACCCTGGGCTGGGACTAAAGAGTAACGATTGTTTTTTAAGCGTTTGATTTTTCATGACTTACAAAAACACCACTAAGTTTCACCCACACCACAAGTATGTATCATAGCCTAATGACTTTCAGCATGCTGTCTTTGAGAAACCAGAATGTGTGTTGTTGAAGTAATTTGACCTCAGTAAAAACCATCTGTCTCCTTATCTTGGTTTATCTCCTGCACGTCTTCTGTTTGTCAGAGAAAGTGTTTGAGTGAGAAAGCGGCTGGAATGTTAATCTGGGCCGATTGAATCTCCTGTACCATTCTCTCTCCTCTGGTGAGGATAAAACCAGTCTGGGCAGAGAAAGGGTGTGTGTACTGTATGTGTATGTGTGTACTGTATGTGTGTGTGTGTGTGTGTGTGTGTGTGAGGTTGTAGGATGGATTTCTCATCTGACATATTTCTTTTTGCACTTTAAGAGAGTCAGTCTGTCCCTCTGGTTTTGTAATTAAGACTTAGCAATGGCTCCTCCATCCTGCAAACATACGTCTCTGAGGAGGGAGCTGACACTGACACACACACACACACACACGCACACACACACAAGTGTACACTTCCCACACACACACACACATACTGTACACTTCCCACACACACACACACACACACACACACACACACACACGTGAACACTTCCCTCACACGCAAACACACACACACACACGCACACACACACACACAAATGAAGCCCTCTTGAGGAGTAAAGAGGATGTTGCAGGGATAACCATTAAAGAGTACCAATGAGAAACACATTGTCCTCGCATGCTGTTTATCTGTGACCTTTATTTTGGTTTTGTCACTATTTGGAACGTTAGCTATTTGTTGTGTTACGTTCTGGCTCAGAATTGTAACAAAAAAACAAGGACAACACGGGACAGGAAATTGCCAAATAATTAAAGAATTTTACTTAAAAAACATATACAACATATACAAGGCATGGTTTAGTCAGTAGATCAGTAGTGTTAAGCTGTAATGCATGAAAAGAAGTCAAATACAAAACAAAGCCATACGTGCAGACGTGCTTCTGGGGCCACCAAAGTACGGCTTTTCTAAAGAGAGCAAATCAGCACCAAAGCCACACCCATGAGAACAGCGACAGCACTCAGAGGCGTCACAGTTGTCAGCAGATGAATTCTTACTCTGGTGTCTTGTGTGCAGCCTTCTAGCCATCTGACCAGCCAGGCATGATCCTGACCCTCATCCTGATCCTAATCATAATCCTACTCTTGATCTTGATCAGGTTTGAAACTGATTTGGACCAGATTTGGCCCTCAGCTGTGTGAGATATGGCCTTAATTGGGAACTGGTCCGTCACTGATCAGAGGGATAAATACAAAGCGCATGAGATCCGAGTGGTGTCTATCTTAGCAGGTGTGTGTGGTCCTTCTTAAAGAGGAACTATTTCAACTTAATAAACCCGTTTAGAAATCATTTGGATGGTTAAATGACCTGTTCCGGTGAAAATGGTGACTTTCCCCGCTGCGCCTAGCGTCCCCAGGCGGAAAACCAACCTTGCAACATTGAGACTACCGTCCCGGAAAGAGAAGTGAGAAACAAGAAACTCGTTTTAAATCGTGTTTCTTACCTTGTAACATCCACATAGTTCTACCAAACTTATGCTAACCGTTCGCTAGCTTGTAAACAAATCCATGTGCTTTATCGTTACCTTTTTCCACAGTTTGAAATAGCATAATGCACAATTTATCCAGCAGAGGGGGAAATCCTGCCAAGTTTCCCTTTAAGCACAACACAGGATACAGTTTAGGGCTCACATACATGCAAACATACACACACACACACACAGAATCACAGCTTACTCCAGACCAGATGAGTGCCACTTCACACATCGATCCTTTTTACTTCATAGCATTTCCATGGCATAGCTATCACAATAAGGTTAGTATGTATATAGTGTACAGTAAATCACTCTGCTGACGCCCTTTTATAAAACTCCCAGGTGTATATCTGCTACTGCATATACTCATTTGTAGGGCGTGTGGTTGCGGTGGCTCAACAGCATTCCTGCTATCTCTGAAACAGATGTAAGAGACTGATATCCATGAGTCTTGACCTGGATGAGTAAGTCATCAAACCGTTGGCGACATTACATATGAGAAATATTGCTGGTCAGACAGATACCTGGACGTGTATTTATCTGTGTGTATTCGTGTGTTTGTGAATTTGTGTGTATGTGTGTGTGTGTGTGTGTGTCTGTCTGTGTTATCATAGTGATGGTGTGAGTGTGTATATGTCTGTCTGACTCACTGTATGTGTGTGTGCATGAGTATGTCTGAATGTATGGTGTATGTTTCTCTCTCTCCCTCTGTATGTGTGTGTGTGTGTGTGTGTGTGTGTGTGTGTCTGTATTATCATACTGATGGTGTGAGTGTGTATATGTCTGTCTGACTCACTGACTGTCTCCTGTGAGGCTATGTTTTCTCTTTGGTTGCCCTGTGTTGGAGGTCAGTGTCTGTCCGTGTGTGTGTGTGTGTGTGTGTGTGTGTGTGTCCATGTGTGTGTGTGTCCATGTGTGTGTGTGTGTACATGAGACGTGGGGCCCCTGTACTGATGGCCTCCATTGTGAGGATTCCTCCAGATTCCTGCTATGCACAGCTGGGCTCCCCTCCTCTTCCCAGACCCTGATCCCCCTCTTTCTCTCTGTCTCTCTCCCCCTCTCTCTCCATCTCTTTCACCCTCTCTCTTCATCTCTCTCTCTCTCCCATTCTCTCTCACTCTCTCTCTCCCTCTCTCTCCTTCTATCTTCCCCTTTCTCGCCCCCTGACAACCCTAACCAAAAACAACCAGCATAAACTTGACCTAAACACTCTGAAATGTGCAAACCCTGAGTCAGCCAGATGTTAGCGCTCTGCAGCTTGAGGTAGTTTTCCCAAAAATGTCTGGGATCACTCTGTGAAACAGACTGCACAGAAATTGCAGAACCTTTCTACATGGCGCAGGGACCGCCACGTGGACATCCAAACGTGTATTATTTTGTTCAGTTTTTCACATGTGGGGGCGACTTAATAGGAGTGTTTTAAAGTGATGCTAAATGGGGCAACTTGTTGAGCAATGCTTCAGAAAAAAACACATCAAAGCTTCGATGTGTTCTGATTGGAAGTTCATAATAATTTGCCAGAGGATAAACATTCCCACCAAAATGTTGCCCAATATCAATGGAAATCTGCCAGAATAACCATACTCAGGAACATTGCCAGGGGAACATTGCTCAAAGAGTTGCCTAGGACTTGGAGATTTTACACACCTCCGTTACCTTGTGTGTATACTGTATGTGTGTGCGTGTGTGTCTGTGTTTGTGTATGTGTGTGTGTGTGTGTGTAGAAAACCTACGGCAAGAAACACTTTACATCTAGGTTTAGGTCTTTAGGTCTCTACACATGAACTCGAGCATTGAGTACATTGTTTGTGTACTGTACACAGAGTTTACTAAAAGAAAGGTTTTGAACAACTCACTTGGGTTTTCCGCTCGCTGCCATCTTGCCAACTTCGATAAAAGTTTCATGTCGTGTCGAGCCTTCTTAGTGTTTGAAAAATAGTGATTTTAATGTGATGATGCATCAAAATATTAGTGCCCCTACCACTCTTATTCAAAAGACCATTTGACCTGAAAACGACAATACAGCCAATCTTAAAAGTGGTGCTTCCGACATAATTATGCTTTTAAACTAGGGGTACATTCACAAAAAGACCCTAAGTTGCATTTTGGCGAGTGTAAGTGGCGAGTTACACTTTAAAATGCTATCTTATCAGATCTAATTTTGGACCTTTACTTTGATAGACTTTATTCATATGTCAGTCATTGCCATGGACATAGATGGACAATGTTTATGTGACAAGTTATGTTAGCCATCATTTTAGCGGTAAACACAACACAAGTAGGCTACGACTTTGAATATTTGAAGTAGGATATGGATTCACTTGGCAGAGCAGTTGCCAAACCATACTGTGACACAGTTGGTGAGGATGCTCTCGATGGTACAGCGGTAGAAGTTCACCATACCAGGATCTGAGGAGACAGGTGGACCTTCTTTAGTCTCCTCAGGAAGAAGAGACGCTGCTGAGCCATTTTGATCAGGATAGAGGTGTTGAGATGTGAATACAGAATCTTGAAGCTGGTGACATGCTCCACCTCAGTCCCGTTGATGAGGATAGGGGTGTGTGTGCTAGCTTTTGACTCCCTGAAATCCACAATGAGCTCTTTGGTCTTCTTGGTGTTAAGAGTCAGGTTGTTGTCGGTGCACCACTATGTTAGGTGCTCAACCTCCTCCCTATAGGCCGTCTCATTGTTGCTGATGAGACCAATCACCGTAGTGTCGTCTACAAACTTGACAATAGTGTTAGAGCCATGTACCGGTTTGCAGTCATAGGTGAAGAGGGAGTAAAGGAGAGGACTCAGCACACAGTCCTGTGGTACATTGGTGTTCAGGGTAAGGGTTGAGGAGGTGAGGTTATCTAACCTAAAAGACTAATGAACGTCTTTGTTATTGAAACATTTACCACAAGATAGAAAGCATGCACTGGTTAGTCATTTGGCAGTACAGCTATCTATGGATATAAGGAACGTAACATATCTAACAACTGCCTCTTTTACAACTCTAATAAACTCTATTTCTGAAATTTCAGAGGTGGATAAACTGTGTTTAGCCTCCACTTCATCCCTGATTGAAATGTATATTCCTCTCAGAGGGGTCGGTAGGTGGCTGCCAGCCTGCCATAGTTCGCTTTCAGCACAAAGTGTCAATCTACTAGGAACAGGCCCTTACAATGACTTTGTATTTTGTGGATCTCCAGCATCAAGATAGGCTGCTAACAATCAGGTATGATTATAATTAGGTTATGACTATAACTATTGTTATAATGTGGCGGAAGAGTTAGCCTCTCATGATGTAGGCTACTTTTCCATGTAGGAAGATCAGAGTAGGGATGCTGAGAACCATTTAGAATCAAATTGATGTCCAAGTGGCAACTGCCTGACCAGACCACCCGCACAAAATTGAAAACAGTCATGCCTTTGGTGTGTGTGTGTGTGTGTGTGTAGGGGGAGAGTAAACTTGGATAGTTTATACACCTCTCTTCCTCTCTTTGTCTGTTTGTAAGGAAGGAGTTCCTCAGAACATGAGAGAACATGAGATCTCCTGCACGAACCCTGATGATGCTGGTCCACCGCCTAATCTAATCTAACACAATCTTACTGTACGTAATCGAATCCCTGTCCTCGCTGATTTTCATTAAGGAGAGGTGAAGAGGAACAACTGAAGGTGAGCAGGGAGAGAAATCATTCAGGAAATTGCCCATAATAAAGCTGAGTGATGCTTAGCCTATAGGCTCAATGGGCTCTCATTAGTATTTTAAGGAGAGAAAATGAAGGAGAAATGGAAAGAAAGAAAGAGAGAGATGGAAAGAAAGAAATGGGGAGGAGGATGAGAGAGACAAAGAGAGAGGGACTCTGCTGATCATCTTATTTCCTCCTGCACTGAGCTGAATGAATGTGACACATTAAACTAAGAATGATAACTGGAAAATGAAAACCTTTCCCACATCTGAATGTGAAATGTCTCTCTCTTTGTGCCTGGGGTATGATCTATTCGCTGTTGCCCAAAAAAATCTTTTTGCCTTTGGTCATGATCATGACACCCTCTGAATGCATGCAGGTAAACCTCATGAAAGATGCCATGCATTCTGATTGGATGGTCATGATAATTTGTCTACTAACAAAAAAATTAATGAATAAAATGTTGCCCAATATGCCATATATATGAGAAGATGCCAGAATAACCAATCTCAAAAACATTGCCAGGGCATCACTGCACAAGGAGTTGATTCTGGCATCATCAGCCTGACAATCCTTGGCAGAACCGCCGTGTTATTTTTGGCCAGTGTTTCTCAACCTTTTTCAGACCATTGACCACTCACTGTTTGTGTGACTGAGTGTGTGTGTGTGTGTGTGTGTGTGTGTGTGTGTTTGTAGTGTGTGTGCACTGCATGTGTGCATGTGAGTATGTGTGTATATGTGTGTGTGTGCGTATGTGTGTCTGTGTTTGTGTGTTGTGCTCACTCCCATCCCCTCCCAAACTCTCACAGACACAGCATTGCAGCCAGCCACAACTGGGCTACACTACAACAAGAACCAAAAACAAGCAGCATCACGTCCAAAAGCAGAACAACAGAGCAGGGAGAGACAAGGGCAGAAATCCCCTGGTCACATCCTGATACAGGACATGTTTCCAAACAAATAATGTCTTGGAGATGAGGGTAAGCCTCTGATAGCTGTGTTCCAGCAGAGAGAAGATCTCTCCATCAGCAGTTTCACAGAGAGAGACGGAGCACTTCCTCAAACGCCAGCTTAGCATAGCATATGCAACTCCTCCAACCATGATTTATGTTACAACATCCCACATGCAGGTCAAACATGCCCCCTCTCTGATTTAAGAGAGGAAGGTTTATGTTTTCACAGACACAGTTTCCAAGGCATGGGCTTAATCGTAATTCATTTTTTAAAAATTGTCTTCTTACATCTCGGCAGAAGCTTTTGTGTTCTAAAATGTTTGATATGGATCTGTCTCTACATTTATGGAGAAAGGATTAGAATCGTCACAGATTAATTAACCAGATAATCCATTTTCCTTTGGCCATCAGAGTGTTTGGTGTATGTGTATGATTGTGTGTGTGTGTCTGGGTGTGTGTGTGCGTGCGTCTGGGTGTGTGTGTGCGTGCGTGCGTCCGTCCGTACATGCTTGTGCGTGTGTGTACGTTTGTTTTCCATTTGCCATCAAAATGTTTGTTATGTGGGCATATCACTGCAATGAGGTCAGAGAATAAAAAAACATCAAGTGAGAACAGTGAGTGAGAACAACAAACTCACATTGAGTTTAAACACTACAGCATCTCGTGCTGAACTGGTCAGGTTGCAGGACTGGTGTGTCCAGAAGACAGACAAATCTGGGAACATTCTGAGAAGTTGGATGGGAATGAGAAAAAAAAACAGAAATATATCTGTGGATGCTGTATTCCCTCCGAAGCGTCTCCCTGTGCAGTCCATAAAGTAAAGGTGTGTGTGTGTGTGTGTGTGTGTGTGTGAAGTGTGTGTGTTCTGTGTAAAGGTGCTGTTGGGACAAGGAACATAATTGAGGTTACACTAGAATGGTTGGCTATCTCTGAGATTTAAGCAAATATTTACTTTACTTGGGGCTTCATTTAGATACAATCAGCGGACTGTCGAAAATGCATTTTACAGTGGGCTGAACATGTACGCAGGATGTTATCGCTGACTTTGCTATCGTAGAGATACAGAAGTCATCCATGTTTGAGTGTAAAGCATGTAACTAAGAAACGCTCCATCTCAGCATATCAATACAGCAAATATATATACAAGCACATTACGACTGAAGTACACAATTGGCTATTTCAAACCAACCGCCTCCACATCTTGTACAGATCTGTTGTGTTAGTATTTGAGATAACTGTGTTGTCTGTATATTGTTTGGTGAACAAATCTGAACAAATTTCTCTGTGTGTGTGCTTTTGTTTAGTGAACAAATCTGAACAAAGCTTTGTGTGTGTGTGTTTGTGTTATCCAGGTTTTGTATACAGAGCACACACACAGATATATGGTGTACATTCAGTTTGTGATTAGGTTATTTTGCAATATGGCTGCTTTGGCGGAGAATAAGCACTGTGTGTGCGCTCGGGGGTCATAAATCACTGCAGTAACACAGCTGTGAAGTTTATGACCCTCGACTGGGCAGCTGGGCTCATGTGCCGGAGACACTGGCTCGTTTCGAAAAATGCCAAATGCTCAAAACCGTCACCACATCAATACAGCCGGAGGTGTGCGGACCCAGCTGTCGCCGTCCTGATGTGGTCATTTTACAAGGGCATAACCACCAGAGCAGGGAGGGGTTCAGCAAATAAATAATCTCACAAAAAAGCATAAATGGACATTAATCTGGTTCCCTCGTGCTGCGTCTCTTCACTTTCACATGTGTTTTCCATTCGCATGGATGCCGGAGCTTTAAACTCAGTCATGTGTTACTCCTCAGACCTCAAGGCTTCCTGTTAGGGACAGTCCTTCTGAAGGGGACACTTTACTAGTCGACAGGGGCAGACACTTTAATTAGTGTCTCTTTAATCCAAACGAGAGAGACAGAAACACTCCGACGCGGTCCCGTTCCAACACAAATCAGCCTGATGGGAAGAGCAGAAGGAGGAGGGAAAATGTAGAGATCTGTTTACTTATCGCCGGCTGGAATCTTGATTGTGTGTTGGCAAGCATGTATGGCCTGAAACTGCAATTAAACTCTTATCTGAAAGCACAGCGCAGCGAGACTGGAATGAGCTAAGTCTGCCATCAGTGTCACACACACACACCACACACACACAAACACACACATACAACCACTCTCCTCTTACATATATACAGTACATACCATAGAATTACCCACATATACACACACAGTACATGCATAAACATACACACACACACACACACATGCAAATACAAACACCATGCACACACACACACACACACACTCTCACACACATACACACACACACACACACACACACACACACACACACACACACACACACACATACAGCACTGGTCTAAGACACACAAACACACACACACACACAAACACACACACACACACACACACACACAAACACACACACACACACACACACAAACACACACACACACGCCTGTATGAGTGTGTGTTTTAGTTGGGAGCTGCCTTACATTCAGGGCAGTGTTTACCTTGCTTGGTATGTTTCTCTTCCACATTGTTTTCCTTGTCAACAATCAAAAAGTAGGAAAAAAAGAACTACAAGAGTGGAAAGTAATGTAAGATAAAAGTTCTAAAATAAACTTTTCAGGGTATAGTTACTCCAGCCACAGTCGTGTCTGTGTGTGTGTGCGTGTGTGTGTGTGGAGGCTGTTGTTTGTAAAAATGGACAACTAATTTGAGTGTGTTTACTTCTCCAGTGAGGCTTTGCGGGGATTATGACTACTTAAAGAGAGCTGAAGTCGTTCAGCGTAACTTTTTCCATTTAATTAAACACAGTGTCTCCTCAGCTCTCTCCCCTCTATCTCTCTCTCCCCTTCTTTCTCTCTCTCTCTCTCTCTCTCTCTCTCTCTTTTAACAGATGGCCATGGGTCGTATGCCTCCCGAGGACTAGGTTTTAATCAACTGCACCTGACCGTTTGCAGCAGACCCTTGGCAGGCTGAAGGCTGCGGTGTGCTGTACTGTTCTGGGTGTTGTGTGCTGCGTTGTGCTGTGCTGCGTTGTGTTGTGGTGTGGAGTGGTGTGGTGAATAGTTTCCAGGGGATGGAGACATGGCAAATTGATGGGTTCATGTGGCGTTCATATGAAGGCAGTCTGTCTGTCTGATGTTGTTGATGATGATGATGAAGATGATGACAGCAAATTCTTATTTATAGCTGCAACGTTAGTGGAGGTAGCCATTTCTACAGATGTGTGCATGCCAGCCTATGGAAAGACAGGCACTCCGTTCTGTAATTACGTGGACACACACACACACACACACACACACAAACTGAGGACAAGGTTAGATGCAGGAGAACGCAGCGCAGCCTGGCGTGATAGCGCCAGCTATTACTGTGTAAGTGTTTTGACCTCCCATAACAAGGCAAGGTAAATAGCATGTCTGGCAGGGCATTTAAGGAGGGATATGCTTTCATCTCGCATTCAGCTCATGACAGAAAGCAACTTCTGCACTGAAGATCGCGCCCAGGATGAGTCCAAACAGGTTTGTTTATTTTTGTGATCTGAAAAGAGTTTTTCCCCCTCTCTCCTCCTGTTCTCCCCCATCCCCTGCTCAAAGGGAATTTCCATGGAGAGGAATCCAAGGGGTTCTGTCTGAGATGAGATCCATGCTTCTCTGAATGCCACAGTTCAATGATATCACCAAATGAACAAATGGCCTAAAACACACACTGTCTTTCTCTCTTTCACATACACACGCATACACGCACACACACACACACACACACACACACACACACACACACACACACACACACCAATCTCAGACACTTATATTTGGCCATTGGGAGTTGGAGCCATCTGGAGATGAGCTGCAGTATTGACAATAGTAGACCTTCTAGTTACACTATATGACAGCATTGCTACAGTGTGTGTGTGTGTGTGTGTGTGTGTGTGTGTGAATGTGTGTGTGTGTGTGTGTGTGTGTGTGTGTGTGTGTGTGTGTGTGTGTGTGTGTGTGTGTGTGTGTGTGTGTGTGTGTGTGTGTGTGTGTGTGTGTGTGTGTGTGTGTGTGTGCCCAGTCACTGTGTCTGCAGCCGTCTTCATCTTCATTTCTCTACTGTTTTGTCGTCAGCATTTCAAGGATTCCAGGACTTTTATTTGTCACATACAGAGACACTAATGTAAAACACATTTTTTGATCTAGTCTGGCATCTTTTGTGTTGCACATTTCAGAATGACATCCATAGACAATAGACATAGATAGAGTGTTTCTAATCTCCAATTGAAATTCACACCACAGACTCTCTCTCTCTCTCGCGCTCTCTCTCTCACACACACACACACACACACACACACACACACACACACACAGTCTATTCTGGAGGCAGACACATGCACATAGACCTGCAGGCACACACACTCACACACACACATAACACATTGTCTATTCTGGAAGCAGATACGACGGGTCCTTATCCTATTGCGAGCAGCTGACGCATATGCTGAGCAGATGTGTGTTCTTCGGTGCGGCAGGTTAGCTTACTGTAACGCTGGGCTGGCTCCACAGAGTCGTTGACCCGTTCAAACCGCATTTATCTCCCACACCGGATGCAGAGAGATGGGGTCCAGATGGGGTCCAGAGAGGTCTCCATGACAACATCTGGATCAGGACTTTTTGCAGATGCATAGCGTGATAACAGGTCTTTCATCCTCTGCTTTTTTCCTTTAGAGTCTCTTTTCAGGTCCTTTTCTGACCATTTAGCTTGAATCCTTTCCTCCATCTGTGCCTGGGCTCCTGGGGGTTACTCTGTGTGTGTGTGTGTGTGTGTGTGTGTGTTAGAGAGAGAGAGAGACAGGCAGACTGTGTGGAGGGGTGTGTGTGTGTGTGTGTGTGTGTGAAGGGGGACAGTGTGTATGCAGGGGGGGGGGGGGGCTTCTGATGTGTTTGTGTGTGTGTAGAGGGGCTTTGTGTGTGTGTGTGTGTGTGTGTGTGCATGTGTGTAGGGGGAGAGAGTGCGTGGGGTGAGGGGTAAGCTACTGACAGAACCCCACATGTAAGGGGATACGTTGGCTCCATCTCTGCCAGACAGCGCGCGGCCTCCTCTGCTCAGACAGGGCCGGCCACAGCCTGACGACTCCAGCGCCTGGAACCCCAACTCCAGCTCAAAACTCCAGCAGAGCTCCTTATATAAATATGGCCAGTAACCCCCCCCCCCCCCCCCCAGCCCCAACCCCCACCCCTACACTCTCTACTTCCTCCGAGCCTCACATCTGTCTGGAGTAGAGATCAAGTCGTGGTATGTAGCCAACTAGCACTAGCGCTATTGCTGCACTCTCTGTTCTCACTTGCAGAAAAGGACACATACAGATTTGATTTTCATGTGCAGGGTTCTCTTTTAACAAACTTCTGTTGGACTCGGAAATCATTTGGCTATAAAAACAGTTTAGATTTTTAAGATGAAGAACAGTTTTAGAAAGTAACAGTATGCAACCACGTGTGCAAAATGAATCCAATAAATCAAATCGATATAGAATCTTCTGTTTCTTTTGCATAAAGTAAGACATACTGTACATGTTTCACTTCAAATTGAGGGTTCTGTAAGATTTCATTTGGCAATAACCATATTTTCAGGTGAGATTCATCATTGGTCTAAATGATAGAAAACTTTGTGCTCAGCACAAAGTTAAATGTGGAACCTTTGTATTTTAAAACTGATGAAGAACTTGTTTTGTAAGGTCTCAGCTGCAGTGGACAGTGGAGGCTGCCTTTAGTGTCCACTGCTGTTGGCTTTTCACATCATCCCCTCCCAAGCAACACCAGTGTGCTCTTCTAAAACTCTACGGGTCTGCCTGCTTAAACAAACGAAAGAGTTAAGGCACAGTATCCATCACGGAAAGGTCAGCACAATTACTCACCGGTTGTAGTCTCTCTCGCCGTGGGACAGACACTGAGACTAGCCTGGCCTGCTGGGTGCTCACAAAGTCCGAGAACTCGACAGAATTCTTCGTTTTTACAGTCTGGACCCTGAGCAACTGATGAATGCAGAGTTGTGAAAGTCTGTGTGTGTGTGTGTGTGTGTGTGTGTGTGTGTGCATTGTGAATTGTCCATCGACTGTCTTTTCCAAACGCTTGAGTTGCCATAAACTAGCGACTGTTTCATTTATCCTTTTGATGATTTCCGCCATTTAATGAAGACTGTATTGGAATAAAAACCAGCATTACTGAAGACCACGTCACCATGGTGCTTTGGAAAAACAACAACACACCCCTGCATCTTTAACAAAGCCCATGTCACCATAATGCGTTGGAAAAACAACAACAACCCCTAACTCAGGTGAGAGGAGACAGGAACTGCACTTTTAACAAAGCTCACATCACCATAATGCTTTGGAGAAACAACATCAACCCACTGGTTCAGGTGAGAGGAGACGGGGGGGGGGGGGGGCTGTCTTTCTGTTTGTGTTGCTCGATAAAGGCATCCTGAAATCCTGAGGGTCCTCAAAGTAAACACTCTCTCATTGACCACCACTTGTTTACCCTCTCTGGTGAAAAGTCTTCCCATATCTGAGGCAGGGGAGGAATCTGGTAACCCATAGTTCACCCGCCCACCCATACCTCTTCCCCCAAACACACACATCCTCACTAAATCAGCGGACAAAGGGTGTGTGTGTGTGTGTGAGTTGGGGATGGGTGGGGGGTGGGATGTTTTATACCCCTGAGGTTAAACCCTGTCAGGGTCACCCTTAACTTCTGCCCCATTGGGCAAATGGCTCTCTAGCAGGCTAATTCTAGCTAGCAGCCTTTTTTCTCCAGCAGGGACCTCCGACTAAAGAATGTGGTGTTAGAGTCATGCTGTCTGGCCGGGTTAATCCAGAGTACGAACGCAATTGTCCTCAGCCAGAGAAGATCAGTGCAGCCAGTGCTCTTTTGACTCCAGTTGAGGTAAGAGACACCTTAAAGCAGGGGTATTTAATTAACCTTCAGTGAGGTCCAGTTACGGAAAATGTCCTCCTTGGCTATTTTTAAGATCTTAACGTGAACTTAAAATAAAATTTGAGCTGAAACAAGGATGGATATTCCACAGGTGGTTCCTTAAACCCATCAATCAACAAGTTTAATTTTATTTTTTGTATTATTTTTTATGTTGACCCAAAATCCTGGAAACCCAGGAACATCACATTGTTGGGCAGTGAATGGATGTAACTAGATTGTGGTGGATCAATCATATTGCCCTCTTAAATCGTAAAATATTCTGTGGTCTCAGTTTACTGTTAAATGGGTAGGCCTAGACTACCCTATGCTTGCTCAAAATATGTGCTTTGTCTAGTAGAGGTGCTTCAAATCGCCCATCTCAGAATATGTAGAAGAGTCGGTCCAGGGCAAATCAGCGCAAAACTGTCACATCCATAACGGCAACACAATGCCATGGTAGCCTATTTAGTTGCCGTTATGGACGTGTAAGTTTTGCGTGGTATTGCCCCTGTATCGTTATATAAAGCTCTGTTCTCGCTGTCTAGCTTTCTCCTCTTTGAGCAATCCATGATTTTAAAATAACTTACTTATCGCTAACTTAGATATCTCTCGTTCTGTCTCCTCTCCTCGCTCGTTTCAGGCTATCAGTGAGTCTCTTCACCATAGTAACTTTACTCACAGACTCGGCTTTATCAGAATGCACAGATTTCAGTGTGGCTGGCTATGGGCATGCACAAACATGTCTTTAAAACAACCCTTAACATTCATTTTCAAAACTGTGCAACTCACCGAGTGGTTAGTGATGTTCGTTGATGTTCCAACACAAGTAGCATAGCGAAATACAGTTTCTGTAGTGTTTTATTTGGCATTTTGTAAAATCCCATTGATTTCTGTTGGAAAACTCATTGCTTGTTGATATTACTGCACTACATTTGGTAGTCTTTCCGCGAGACCTTCTTTTACTGTCTTCAGACTCAAATATTGAGTGGAAGTTTATACGCGGTTGTGAGGTATCTGAAAAAATAGTTCCACAATAGCAAATAACACAGATTGAAATCATATATTGCGTCGATATATTTGTTTTTAATAATCAATGAACACCACTAACCACTCGGTGAGTTACACAGTTTTGAAAACGAACGTTAAGGGTTGTTTTAAGGACATGTTTGTGCATGTCCAGCCAGCCACTCTGAAACAGTCAAAAGCAATTCAAAACGAGTTAGAAAGTCGTGTCCACCACTCTAGTTCATCAAACCAGAAAAGGGACTCAAAGTGCTAAATACCGGAAATATCCTTTAAGGAGGCCTTTTGGCTAGAAGTTGCATGCAAAGTAACTTCGCCTATCAGGGTGCATCTGCATTTGTAAAAATTAGGGCTGTCAATCGATTAAAAAATAATAATCTAATTAATTACATACTCTGTGATTAATTAATCTAAATTAATTGCATATATAATTTTTGCTGTGAAAGTATTTTAAATATTTAAATTCAAATGAATCATTGAATAATCAGCATTAGTGACATTAAAGTTCTTATTATTATTTTCACTGTTCAAATAACGGCCATAATAATCTATGATATGACCTAATATGCTGAGGAAATAAATTCAAAACTGCTTCGGGAAGAAGTTTTTTCTTCACATATAAGGCATTTCAGGCCACAGATATAACCTAGGAGACACAATGAAAATAAATTAACACTCCCCTCAATGTCAACACTTATTCCTTTGCATTGATGTGCGACTATAGAGTTGATGAACTCCAGTGATATGCAAATTCCTTGCTGCAGACATTGCGAAGGACTTTATTTTCAACACTTTGTTTTTATCAACACCATCAGGGCGTTTTTTAAAAGTAAATGTTCCAATCAATGATCCAGGCAGCACGTTTTCTTCTCCTTCATTTTACAGTCTAATTTTTACTGACTAGAACGGCTCGGGTCAAAGGTCATAAGGAATCGATCAATCTGCACTAATTTTTTTAATCAGTTATTTTTTCTCAAATAATTAATCGAAATTAATCAGTTATTTTGACAGCCCTAGTAAAAATATATCACCATTTATGACTTCTCTGAAATGAGCTTGTTATATTTAATTGCAGACGTTGAAGTAAAGATCCAAGTTGAGATGTGCTTTGATGTGCCAATGAACATGCATGCGATGCTTTAGCATGGGGCTGTAATGAGCTTGGTCTCGGCATTGTCTACGCGGCCTGGTGCTACGTCTCTACAAGCCCCTACTCTTACATAAAGATGAAAGGCAAGGTGAAGAAGGACTCAAACCGCATGGCTGGCTGTGAGTGCAATCGTGGCACGAAAGGTGGTGATGCTTAAATAAGAAGTAGACATGGGCCCTGTTCCGGCACGTTCTGCCAGTTGAATTTATATCTCTGCACATAATGAGTGGTACACTCACAAAAGTTCATAGGACGGACGGAAACACACACACACACACACACAAACACACACACACACACACACATACAGACATACACACATGCACCCCCGCACACACACACGGACACACACACGGACACACACACACACACACACACACACACACACAATTGCATACACTCAATCACATACAATCACAAGATTGTACACAATAATGAAATGCTCTTGACAACCTTCAAACATACCCAATTTTAAACACTATGGTTTGTCCATTTACCAGTACCAAGTGATTACATTGACACTCAAATAACCTTTAGTGCAAATCACTTTTTCTAAGTAGTGCTTGTTGACCCTGTATCCCATGAATGCATTCTTGGATTGAATGCATATTTAGATAAGAGTTCAATGTGGACTAAAAAACCCAGGCTGAGTATTCATACTCTATGAGTCACCAACCGCAAATATGTTTATATCACGAAAGAGAAAAGAAGAGGTAAATAGAAAAAAGAGACTACATGCAAGAGAGATAGAGAGACATAGAGAGAGAGAGAGAGAGAGAGGGAGGGAGGGAGTGGTGAGTCCACTCGAGTAGAACGTGGGAAAACAACACTTTTGTTTTGCCAGTGAAAGTGCATCATTCATCCTGCACTAAATCAGAGAGGAGATTCATCTATAAAAGAACACCCCCCCACACACACACACACACACCACCACCACCACTAACACACACAAACACACACACAAACACCGCTCCCCCTCCACCCCCTGCTGCTTACTTCGCTGTCGGTTTAGCCCCGCCCCCATATCCCACGAGGCGGTGTGATGTGAATGTGTGCCCAACTCAGCAGGTGACAGTGGGTCTGCTTTGTCACACACACACACACACACACACATACACACACACACACACACCCACACTTGAGGGTAGAGACGTGCCAGACGAGAGCCCGAGTGTACCAGATTCAGCGGCGTCGCCACGTCGGCTGGGTTGGCGTTTCCCTGGCTGGACAGATGGCTTGATTATTGAACGTTTGGTTAATCATAAACACCTTTGTATGTACGGGTATGTGGTGAGGGTGATAAAATGGGTGAAACGTTGTCTTAAGGAGCCAACAGTTCTCACGAAAGCTCTGTACTTTGGTTGAAAGTGCTTGGGTATCAAGTTTGATAGAGATCATCATGAGGCCGATCTCTGAGTAAACTCCAATTATTTTCCAGCTGGTAGTTTACTTTCAAGGTTTTTATTCTTTTTCACAACACAACACACACATTGGACACAATAAACACACACACACTGGCCTGCTCCTGCTCTGCTTGCCTTGTCGGTTCCTTGTCGCGCTGTAGGCTATACAAACAGACAGAATAGGCTACGACGAAATGGCTAGTGCAAGGAAACCAGAATTGTTTGTGTGGACTGATGGTGAACTGTCAACTGTAAAACTAATAAACTTAATTTTTACGGTTTGTGAAGGGTGCAGTCCCGTCCTTTATTTGGCTAACGCAGGTACAAATAATCTCCTTTACTTTCTTTGGTTGTAGGATAGTCCGCGATTCACATTAGTTTTGGCTATCACCGCAATTAGGCTACTAAACGCTAGGCCTACCCAAGTTCTAGGCTATTCCGTCGCCACATTTATAATATTGCTATAAAACCTTAGTTAGTAACAGTCAATACTTTTGCATCAAATTGCGCATTCGCATTTAGTGCGCTACCATCGGCTTAACATGGGTTCTAAGCGTCTTTGTATGCTCATATCTGACTTCACTAGACTGTGAATGCATGTATATACGTTGTAAGACATGTAAAATAAATGAATGACACTGGCACTACGCACAAATTAATTAAAACTTACACCGCACTTCCCTAATAACTTCTGACTAGTTCTCTCGCGTCACTGACAGTAGCTAGAATGCATTAAAAAAACACCGGGAAAAACACTGTTCAGTCCATTAAGTCATAAGCTATTAGCGCTGCGCAGCACCAGTTGTAATATTTATCCTACTGAGTGTAATCGTAGGTAATGTCATGTATGAAAACTAGTATTGTTGGCAATATAAGTGTCAAGTCCAGGGCAGCTGAGGTGTGGCGATGACATCATCAATACGCCAAGTTTTCGGTTTCGCCGTCCAAACGAACTCACAAGGGCTACGGTTTCAGATTTTTCCACCCTGGGACCAGGTTTCAAAAAAGTGCGGTTTCGGCAGTGCGTTTACAGGATTCGTTTGGACGATCGGCCAAGACGAAGCAAAACCAGTGCGTTTATCCCAAAAAGCGTCTCCGTATGGACGGGGCCTCAATCAACCCCTTTTGTCTCCTCTCCTTTCTTTTCCTTTCATCTCCTCTCCTTTTCACTCTCTCTTCCTCTTCCTCTCCCCTCCTCTCTCCATTTGTCTTCCTCTCCTCTTCCCCCTACTCTCCTCTCTCCTTCTCTCTTCAACCTCTCCTCTCCTTCTCTCCTCTTCTCTCCCTCTGTCCTCTGTCCCCCTCTCCTCTCCTCTCTCCTCTCCTCTCCTCTCTCCCCCTCTTCTCCTCTCTCCTCCTCTCCTCTCCTCTCTCCCCCTCTCCTCTCTCCTCCTCTCCTTCTCTTCACTGCTGTTTGTTGCTCTCTGATTCTGTGCTTGTTTTCTCCTTCTCTGGAGCACCAGCAGTGCCGCCCGCCTCAGGAAGTCTTTGACCTGGGGCCCACCCAGAGAGACTAGCCTCACCTGGGGACAGAGACGCTCAGGTGAGCCTAGAGCTCCGGAGGAAGATCCCAACCTCTAGAGACAACTTCACATTTTGAATGTGCCGCTTTGATCCCTGGGACAGTTTCAGATGTTTCTCGATGTATGTGGTGCTACAGTTGGGTCTAGTCATTGTCAATCTCTCCCCTCCAGGGCATCATAAAAAGTCAAGAATATGCATGATCACGGGTGTGAAGCTCTCCTTTAAAAAGGGGGGAGGGGGTCGTCTTCGCACAACCACCAATTTTCTGAGCCATCTGTTAAATCTACTTGTCAGCAAGTTTGGGACAAAGCAATCCATCAACCTATCAAACGCTATCTCAATGCTCTGTATTTATTTAATTTTCTCAGTGTCAAAATGTCAAGGGCACCATGTGGTGGCGCTGTGGTGCAAGCGGCTGCATTGTCCGTACCACATTCGGGTCCCAAGTGGGGACCCGGGTTTGAAACCGACCCACAATCATTTCCCGATCCCATCCTATCTCTTTCCACCACTTCCTGTCACTCTTCAAGGGCATTATTTGTACAATGATTTGACTAAGTAAAACATATTTGGATATAACAGTTCAATCAACAGATTTGTTTGCCTGTAACTTTGATTTTGCATTTGAAACACTGTAACTTTGATTTTGCATGTGCTTTAAATCAAATGTTCTCAAATTACACAGGCCTATTTTCAAATTGCATTTTGTCATATAAAATGTAGAATTTAATTGTGATCCATGTATGCACAGAAAATGAAAATGTCAAGAGTTGTTTTGTAGGTTCTAAGTGTGTAAAGTAAATTTTAATGATTCATTGGCAGACTCCATTACCTATTATTATGAGTGAATCATGTATTTTCATCATGGGAGTTATAGCTATTTCTTTAGCTGACACCTTCATCAAAGGCGACGACTTACATGATTCTTCAAAATGTATTTGACTTGATCAGTTTCTGCAAATACAATGCACAGTCTGGGCTACTTTCATACTTAAACTAACGTGAGATTGGTACACTATGCCTTTAAGAGTTTACAAGGGTCCGTGGCTAGGCAGCCCTGCCAGTGAAACTTTGGAGGCCAGGGAAGAACTGCGCTGGAGTTGGGATTGCGAAGGAAGTGACGGTGAGTGTTAGGTAAAAAAAAAACAGTTGAGAAGAAAAACAGAGAGCAAGACCGAGGCAGCATGCACAAGTCTCTGAAAGAAACTGAGAGGTGTCACACTGCGTCTGTAATTACCGCCCGGAGCTGTCGGAAGTTCCTGAATGAGAAGTCAGATCGGAGTGAAAATCTGAGATTGATTTCGCGTCGCGCTGAGCTGTAGTTCACTCAAAAGAGAATATCTGCCAGTACATTCACAGAATGCTCCGCTTTCTATACTACTTCAAAAGTATGGAAACAAAACAAGGACCTATATACCAGCAGCGCAGAGGATCGTGGCTATGTTCCAAGGTTGGCGGATTGAGATAAGTTTAGTATTTTGTGAGCTTGAACTGGGACGTTTCGGAACTCCTTATCAAGAATCAAGTCAAGTCTGCTTCTGCGATTTGTTGGACGTTTTGGGATGTTTGCGAGGTGGATTTTACGGGTTTCAGTTCGGATACGTTTATTTCTCTGGGTGATAAGTTTAATTACACTGGGATTTTGCTCAGAATTAAAGGTGCGTGTACGCTTAGCTGATGGACAAATCACTAATGAAGTTTTAGAGGCGGACAGTGAGCGCGACTCCATCACTTTGGAGTACAAACAAGGAGATGGCACACTTATAACTTTCGTCGCTGATTTTAAGCAGGTAAGTTGATGTGCGTGTATATAGGCCTATATTTAATACAATGTATATTTCCTCATGTAAAGTTAAAAAAAAAAGTTTACCACATTTTTACCACTGCCGCTGGTAGGCTATTCTCAACAAATTTTTAGTTTTGGGTCAAAGAGTAGTTTTCACAGTCCCAGTAAAACACTTGAGTTTCTAAATAGCACGAAATTAATTATATATTTTATTTTAGGATCTGACTTAACGTTTACTTTTGTTCCCTCCCTTGATTCTGAAATCACACTGAAACAAGGTGTATGATGTCTGGTGTGCCATGAAAATAAGTGAACTTTGGGTTCTTTTGTGTCTGAATTGAGACAGTTGCTGTCATCTACAACTGTACATGCTGTCCATTCCAGCCCGGTCCTCTAGATGTGATCTGTGATTTTGTTCTCACACACTGTCATTTTAGGCATTTCTGTGGCACCGTGTTATCCACATTTCGTAACCTGGTGTATTAAATAAGGCCACTGATCCAACAGATCAATTGTTTTTCACCCAGATGGCTGGAAATGAATGATTATTCAGTACTTCACATCAATTCAGCATTCACAGAATAGAAACAGACACTAGAATACATCTGGCAGGGGTCTGACTGTTCTTAGCCACGTCAGGGCTGGAACCATTCTAGAAAAGCTCGCTGTGGAGATACTCTGCATTGCTCATGGTGATGTCTCCACTATATCGTCCATGCAAAGACTGATTTATGATCCTTTTCCACTGTACTGTAGAGGAAGCAGAAAGCATGAGTCCTCTCCTTCTCCTCTCTTCCTCCTCTCTTCCTCAACTCTCTCTCTCTCTTTATCAGTTGCTTTTGGGGGGCCTCTCTCTTTCTTCTTCTCGCATGTGTTTTTCATCTGAGACTCAGGCTATCTCTGGGACTTTATGGAAATCTGAATGAGCTGTGACGTCCATTCCTCATGCTGGATTTGCAGCAGAACTATGCAGACTTGTGATGTTACTGAAGGTCAACTGTTAGGGAGGAAGTTGGTATAGAGGAAGATGCTGTCACCAACACCAAGAGTTCAGTAACCAGCTGGCAAGCATACTGATCATAGGGCACCTCTGTACTGTAAGCCACTTTGCATGATATGATATCATCTGCTAAATCAATAAGCGTGTCCTTAAATCAGACTGTACGGGCTTAGGGCGAAGTGTCACAGGTCACTACTAGACCATACTAGACCACCAGTTAACTCTTTAGAGCTGTGCTTCCTCCATACTGTGTTAACTGCATGTAGCTGTGCTTAGTCTGTACATGGACGGATTATGAACTTTCGGGCCCCTGGGCCCACATGTATTAAGGGCTCCCCGCTAATTGTCGCATATGTGGAAGGGGGGTTTAGGGGTCCTCCATCAGAATTTTTTCAATTTGTTTGATGTGATTTCCTGTATTCTGGTGCATTTTGGGGATGGCCAATACTAAATTCAATCAGATTCATAGCCTACATCCTGATGTGTTGATATTGAGGCAATGATTCCATGCAAAGGCTTGGGCTTCAGGGCCCCCTGACCCCTTGGGCCCCTGGGCCCGGAAGGCCCGTGCAGTAATCCATCCCTGAGTCTGTAGTGAGTTAACTGCACCTAGCTGTGCTTCCCCCATAATGAATTAACTAACTGCACGTGGCTGTGCTTCCCCCATAATGAGTTCACTCCACAGAGCTCTGCTTCACCTGTAATAAGTTAACTGCACGTAGTTAAGCTTCCCCCATAATGAGTTCACTCCACAGAGCTCTGCTTCACCTGTAATAAGTTAACTGCACGTAGTTAAGCTTCCCCCATAATGAGTTCACTCCACAGAGCTGTGCTTCCTCCGTAATGAGTATTACTGCAGTCCATTTGCATCTTCTCCCACATCTTCCTGTGATGTGGGTACTGAGGTTTCTCAGTTTCAGGCTGTGTGTGCCAAATGCTGGCCAGTGCTCCAAGGCCCACATGCCTCCCACACACCAGCCAGTTCTGGGCCAGCTGAGTGCCTCATCTGGGCCAGATCTGGGTTACACTGCCTATATACTGTAGGCTACGCTCCCAGAGACGGTGTTATGTTCAAGCCAGCTGTGTGTTTATTGTTTATTGTTTACCCCTGCTGGGGCTTTCTGTAAGCACAGTCATGTGATGTTTGCTGGAGGGAAGGCGCAACATGAGAGGGGTAGTGCATATGTGTGTGTGTCTGTGTGTGTGTGTGTCTGTGTGTGTGTCTGTTTGCTGGTGGGAAGGCACCACGTGCTTCGCCTCATTAACCTGATGAGTCACTCAGAGCATCAGCGGTCAGAGCAGGAGGAGGAATGGGCCCAGACAGCTCATTTACATGCACACATTTACTACCACATTTACATGCACTGCTGTCCTAAAGCTCAGCCCCTTTAAAACACATAATTCAATTCACATTAAGCTCACCAGTTATTTGGTTATTTAAAACTGTTTAAGGCACTCGTACACATACACACACACACACACACACACACACACACACACACACACACTCTCGCTTTCTCACACTCAATCTCCAGGAGCTGCGTCATGCGTGGCCTGAGGCATTGCGTTCTAACCAGCTGAATGAAACCGTAATTACCATAGAACTTTGGCCACCGGGATAATCATTACCCTCTGACTGGAGTGGACAGTGGTGGCATAACAAACTGAGAGAGGGAGAGAGCGATATTAGAGACAGAGAGAAATGAGAGCTAGAGTGAGAAAGAGACAGATAGGTATATTAAACAGAGAGAGAGAGAGAATGAGACTTTGAGTGATGGACTGATAAAGAAATGGAGTGAAAGAAAATGGCAAACATTAGAGAGAGAATATTAATGTGTGTGTGTGTGTGTGTGGGGGGGGGGGGGTCATATCATGAACAGGATGAGTCTGGGACTGAATTCAAGTGGCACGGTGTCGCGTTTCCCCTGGGATGTTTCTCTGTTCCCCTGAAACTTTAAACAATAACTCCCACCATCTCTGCAATCATGTGCCAGACACACACACACACCCACACACACACACACAGACACACACACACAGACTTCTCTGATGAGCTCTCAGTCTCTTCATCACAAACAGATGTGCTCACAAAAAAAAAAAATCAAACAAATAAAAAAACAGGCCAAAAGACAAACTGAAAAAAGACACCAGTCCTACGCATCTGTTGAAAAAATGTCTCTCAGTTGTGTGTCTGCGTGTTTAAGACCCATCAGGCCCTGCAGGATGTGCTGGAACAGCCACTAGTGTGTGTTCACACCAAGGCTAACACACAGACACGCGCTTCCCTATGTGACCCATGTGTGAATGAGCCCACTGGTATTCTCCCATCTCTGTCCTCCCATGTGGCCCATGCAGTATTGGTGTCCATTTGTCCTTCACTGATCTTAGTTTTTTATAACGTATGGACCCTTTCAACAAGGTAAACAAAAACAATGCTTGAACGTTCTATTTGGGCCCCAATCTACTTCCTCTGCATTAAGATAACATATGGAATGTTGAAAAGGAAGTCTTGTGGGTGAAAGGGTCCATAGGATCTCCGTCCAGACACATGTTTGCAATTCCGGAACCTTGACCACATCCCTGAATCCCTGAAGCGTGGATCACGTGACCATTTGCTCAAATCACATGACCATTCACACAATTGTCAGCACTTTTAAAATGCAGAATTTCACTGCACTACATGCTACTAAAAAGTTGTCATGGAGAGTGAAGAACCATCAGACTGGTGATGTCCATGGAGTTTTCAAATTAAAACGAGGCCAAGAACATTTTCAAATTATTCCATTTCAGGGACTTGAAAACACTGGAGAAGAGTAGATGTGTGTGTGTGTGTGTGTGTGTGTGGGGGGAGAGGTGAAGATGATCATGTGTAGACAAACAAAAGTGTTCTGGATTCAAACAAACAATGGGATAGTGTGGATGTAGCCTTAATGTGGACACACAGTGGCCATGAGGAGTCACTTGGCTAACTGTGGATTTGAATTGGCAGTTTCTCCACACACCCACCTTTGTGTGTGTGTGTGTGTGTGTGTGTGTGTATGTGTGTGTGTGTGTTTGTGGTGCTTGGCCTTTATGAACATCTCCCCACTGGGCTATCCATGACCCGCTTGGCGGCGTACCAGCCCCTCTCCCTTCTCCTCTCCCATATCTACCCCTAACCTTGGGCAAGTGCATGGAAACTTAGAGAGAGAGAGAGAGAGAGAGAGAGAAAGGGAGGAAAAAACTAACTTGGACCTTGCCGATGTCCATGAAATTAACATTGGAGCATTGTTGTATGTGTTTCAATGTTGCAGTGATAAATCGGTGAAAGGTGCCGTGTGTGTGTGTGTGTGTGTGTGTGTGTGTGTGTGTGTGTGTGAGTGTGACCCTTCAGTAGAGGCTTTCAGAGGCATGTTTTGGGCAGGCAGCTTGACCTCCTGGCCCTATAGGCTCCAGAGTGTTGAGCAAGTAAATGCCTCTACACAGCAGACCTGTGTGTGTGTGTGTGTGTGTGTGCATGTCTTTTAACACACCGTGGCCTCCAAATGGCCACACCATTCTGTTGTGTCACTTGTAGAAACTTGCCTGCTTTACTCTGGTATTGTCACCTGTTCCCGTCAGAGGTGTGCCAGAAGATGACTCTGGGCATGAATGGAGGGATGGGTATGTGGTGTACGTGCGTGCGTGCGTGCGTGCGTGCGTGCGTGCGTGCGTGCGTGCGTGCGTGATTGTGAGTGTATACAAAATCTGGATTATTCAGAGTGAGTGCATGCATGGATTGTCAAGATGAGTCACTGTGTGTGTGTGTGTGTGTGTGTGTGTGTGTGTGTGTGTGTGTGTGTGTGTGTGTGTGTGTGTGTGTGTGTGTGTGTGTGTGTGTGTGTGTGTGTGTGTGTGTGTGTGTGTGCGTGTGTGTGTGTGCGTGTGTGCGCATGCCCTGGCCTGGTCTTTCCCGCTCTGCCCTCTGCACTTTAACCATATTTCTGAGAATTTCGTGAAAAGTGTCGCAAGCCAAATTTGCTGGCACTCAATAGCTGTGTGTGTGTGTGTGTGTGTGTGTGTGTGTGTGGTGGAAACTGTGTTATAAACAGAAAGAGTAATAAATAGCAGTAGAGGATCTTAAAAGTATTAGTGTTAAAAGTTTAGTGATTTATGACAATTATTCAGATATATGAAGATGAGAGAAGAGGGTGAAAGAATATAGTTTTAGAATTTAAGGGAGGAACAAAGAGAGTGTGTGTGTATGTGTGTGGTTTCCTTCAATTGCCTGGCCTTCTCTCTCTCTCTCTCTCTCTCTCTCCCCCTCTCTCTTTCTCTCTTTCTCTCTCTCTCTCTTTCTCTTTCTCTTTCTCTTTCTCTCTCTCTCTCTCTCTCTCCCCCTGGGCTGTGGTCAGCTCCTCTCTTCTTTGCTCTGTTCTCATGTGCTGGGCTGCTGTGCAGCTCAGATGTATGCCTCTGATATGTTAGCGTGGGCCTGACAGATGTTGGGCTCTGGAGTGCAGCAGATAATGGAGCTATCCCAGTTTCCCACAGAACAGACGGCCGACAGACCAGAGCCGCGCTCAGCCCCCCCCCAACCCCCTCCCCGACGTTCCTCTTCACTCCTCTCCTGGCGCGGCACCTTTGAACTTCCCTGTCAGCTTCTTCACAATACAACCCCCGCAGTCACACACACACACACACACACACACACAAAGCAGCCAAAGCATGCTGTTAAAGGGAGCTCTCTAGGGTGTGTCCTGGCTCAACTTGACTCTTTCTCTCTTTCTCTCACACACACACACACACACACACACACACACACACACACAAACACACACAAACACACCACCAGTCCGGAAGGCCACAAATAAAAGAGTTATCATAAAACAAGGTGTGTTAAGTGAAATGAAAGCTGGTTGATACTCTTATGCGCAGTTTGAATAGAGGCTGCAGTAGTGGTGTGTTTCCTATTGGTCGGCTCTTTGAGAGTTTATGTTGAGGCAAATGGCAGAATGACAGATTTGAGCTCCAGGTTTGCAGTTTTAGTGAATGATCTGGACAGACATTAAGCAACCCCCACACCACCACTCTTGCCATAGTGTAGAACAGAACATGGAAACAGTTTTATTTATTAAAAACTCACAAGTTTTAGAACTCTCTCTCTCTCTTCTCTCTCTCTCTCTCTCTCTCTCTCTCTCTGAAGTTAATGTACAGCATCTGGTTTGTGCATGCTGAATGAATGCTGTGGACACGGATAGTACACAGTCCTCAGCTTTCTATCTCTCTCTTAATCCCTTTCTCTCTCTCTCTCTATCCCTCCCCCTCTTTCTCTCTCTCTCTCTCTCTCTCTCCCTCTCCCCCTCTCTCTCCCTCTCTCTACCCCTCCCTCTCCCTCTCTCTCTCTCCCTCTGAGGTGAGTTCAGTGTCTGGTTAGAGCTCACTGAGGACTGCAATGTCAATGAAGTCTGCAGAGTAAACAGTGTCTCTCAAAGCCATTCTCTTCGCTCAGGGAAGGTGTGCTCACCCTAGATGACACCAAAAACAGGTTCACTGGAGACAGGCTAACTGTTGCTGTGCTATGCTGATCCATGATGAGCCTGTGTGTGTGTGTGTGTGTGTGTGTGTGTGTTTCAGTGAGGAGGAAGTTGAGTTCCTCTGCGTCAGCAGCATCCTCCTACTCGTTGTGCTGGAAAAGTCTACATCTGGTGAAGTCACCCGAGTATAGTCCTGGTCCCACAGTCTGACATGTTGGTGTTGAGCAACAGATGTGCGTGTGGATATATGCAAATGCAGATATGGAATGAGTGTTAAATGGAAAACACTGTTGCCCTCTCTCTGTGGATGAATGTGTCAGAAGTGAACCGGTCAAACCAGGGGGGTGGAGAGTGTGTGTGTGCGTGTGTGTGTGTGTGTGTGTGTGTGTGTGTGTGTGTGTGTGTGTGTGTGTGTGTGTGTGTGTGTGTGGTGGGGGGTGGGGGGTGGGGGGTGGTTCCAAGTATGTGGCTTAGTGACTTGTCTGGGTGAGTTGATTCAGGGTACTTAAAATCTCCTAATAAAAGAGCCATTTGGCTTCATTCTCATTGGGTCATTCCACGTCAGTTCAACCAGGGCCCACGCACTTAGGTCTCAAAAAATTCTGAAAAAATTACCAGGTGTACCTATGTTACCCAGGAGACGCACTGTAAAATTACTCTTATGTAAGATCAATACTTTCCAAGATACAGCCAGTTTTACAGGGGGAGGGGGGTGTCGATTTTGTCCAGCCTCTTTTTTTTGTCAAAGTTCACAAGCCCACAGCGCAAGAACTAAACCATATAGGAGGCTTAAATTTTGCTTGGTGGTACATAAATAGGAATAGTATGTAGCAAAATCGTCACGTTTGGTCTGGATAATCCTGCATGGTCATAGCTGTCCCTCAAAGTTGATACAAATTTTATTGGAGTTTTTGGCTGGGCTCTGTTTAAGCCTTCAGAAGACATATTTGTACTCAACATAGGCTCTTGATTTATTTTCCTTACTGAGATAAGTAGAAACACTCTCACAAAAAGCAATGAACAGAAAATAAATCCCTTCAGGGTCTGAACAGCAGACCTCACAAGTCGGAAAAATCATTTTGGTTATCATTTTCAGAGCACCCAAACACCTTGTGGGAATATACAAAGATTTTTTAAATATGTTTTTCCTTATTCTCCATGATCCCTTCTTTTTGAAAACACCAATTTGACTTGTCTTATGCAAATCTTTCTTTTTTATTTTCCACCCTGAACATGGGCAAAATGCCCCATTGACATCAATATGTCAATGGGGCAAAGAAAAAAATATTTAAAAAATCTTTGTATATTCCCACAAGGTGTTTAGGTGCTCTGAAAATGAGAACCAAAATGATTTTTTAGACTTCTAAGGTCTGCTGTTCAAACCCTGAAGGAATTTATTTTCTGTTCATTGTTTTTTGTGAGAGTGTTTCTACTTATCTCAGTAAGGAAAATAAATCAAGAGCCTATGTTGAGTACAAATATGTCTTCTAAAGGCTTAAACAGAGCCCAGCCAAAAACTCCAATAAAATTTGTATCAACTTTGAGGGACAGCTATGACCATGCAGGATTATCCAGACCAAACGTGACTATTTTGTTACATACTATTCCTATTTATGTACCAGCATGCAAAATTTGAGCCTCCTACATGGTTTAGTTCTTGCGCTGTGGGCTTGTGAACTTTGACAAAAAAAAGAGCCCGAACAAAATCGACACCCCCCTCCCCCTGTAAAACTGGCTGTATCTTGGAAAGTATTGATCTTACATAAGAGTAATTTTACAGTGTGTCTCCTGGGTAACATAGGTACACCTGGTAATTTTTTCAGAATTTTTTGAGACCTAAGTGTGTGGGCCCTGGTTGAATTGACGTGGAATGACCCCATTGCAAAACAAAGCCAAAGGGGCTCCTCTTTTTAAAAGTTTTACCACTTACCACGTACCAGGTTTACCACCTACTATGAGTTCATGTACCAGGTCTGTCACTGAACCATGTGCTTGGAAAAGCGCCCAGGTGGCTGAGAGGGGTCCAGAGTGCGGCTCAACCTCACGCTGTCCGGATGTACACACATGCTGAAAGCACTTCTGTTCATTTAGCAGACTCATTCATCTGCTTTTAGTCACTTTCGTCACTTATCTGCTGCTAGAGCACAGGTAAGTGTGTGTGCTGGCTGTGGTGCAGGCAGCGTCTCTCCAGACTGGTCCTCTGTGGTGAGCGGATGCAGAGGAAGCGAGAGCAGGATTGTGGGGTGTGTCTGTGTGTATGTGTGAGTTAGAGAGAGAGAGAGAGCGTGTGTGTGTGTGTGTGTGTGTGTGTGTTTCGTGTAGGCAGCGTCTCTCCAGACTGGTCCTCTGTGGTGAGTGGATGGATAGTGTGTGTGTGTGTGTGTGGTGTGTCTGTGTTTGTGTGTGTGTGATACTGGAAGCGTTTCTCCAGACAGGTCCTCTGTGGTGAGTGGATGCAGAGGGAGCGAGAGCAGGAGTGTGTGTGTGTGTGTGTGTGTGTGTGTGTGTGTGTGTGTGTGTGTGTGTGTGTGTGTGTGTGTGAGTGTGTGTGTGGGGGGTGTGGGGGGCGGGGGGTGGGGCGAGAGCAGGAGCAGCGATCTCATTACATGCTGAAATGCAGCGTAGGCACAAACAGCACAGAGCTGTGCACTGAGAGAACTGCCCTTAGATCAACACTGCACTGGAGCCGGGTCACTGCAGCCAAAACACACAGGCACCGACACACACTCACACACACAGACACGTACACTCACACGCACACACATATACACACACACAAACTCACGTACACACGCACACAAACTCTCTCACACAGATACATATACACACAGACAAACACACACACACACACACACACACACACACACACACACACACACACACACACACACACACACACAATTTCCATGAATTAAATAAAGGTTGTATGAATGAATGAACACTTCCACTCATCTTTCAAATACTTGGACTTACACACAAACATGCTCAAACTGACATATACACTCAGTCATATTACACACACAGATACAGATACATAGAAAAGAGGACGTTGCCTCTAGAGATGTCCTCTCGAAACCCCAGCATTGCACGGCGTCTGGTGAAGGCGCCCCGTATTTAATAAGCCACGTCCACCTTTTGTCCCGCGGTTTGGTTTTCCTAGTCTCCCGCTGAGCATGTTCTATTAATCTGATTTATGAAGTGGTCCCTCCGGCGGCAGAACTCTTGTCTGGGTGCTCCGTGGCCTCATGTTTTCCTCTAGGGGGGATAGGGTGGGGAGAAGGTGGGGTTGAAGATTACTCTTCTGAGGGGTGTGTGTGTTTGGGGGGTGTATGTATGGGGTGTGTGAGTGCATGCAAGGCTGGTGGGGGAAGGGGGGAGGGGGGTTTAAGTTAACTCTTCTGAGGGTTATATGTGTGTGTGTATTTGGGGGTTGCATGTATGGGGTGTGTGTGTGTGTGTGTGTGTATGTGTTTGCAGGGTGTATGTATGGGGCGGGGTGTGTGCATGCGTGTGTGTGTGTAGGGGGTGTGTAAGTGCATGTAAGGCCAGGTGTGAGGAGCATCACATTCCTGCTGTGAGTCCTCCTATAATTAGTCTCAAGTCAAGCATTTCTCCTCCCAGCCTCCTTTTCTTCCGGGCCTTTTGTTGGGGGGTCTGGACCCTTTCGCCCCTATGTGCAACGGGTGTGTGGGTGTGTGTGTGGGTGTGTGTGTGGGGTTTGGGGTGAGGGGTGAAGGTGAGGTGTTGTTTGGGGTGCGGATCAGGTAGTGCACCTGTGCCTATTCAGGGTGGTGCGCTTCACCGGACACAAGTGCAAACATCTCAAGCATCTCAAAACAAGTCCATCCCCCAACTCCTCCACCTCCTACTTCTCATCCACCTTCTCCTCCTCCTCCACCTCCTCCACCTCCTCCACCTCCTCCTCCTCCTCCACCTCCTCCACCTCCTCCTCCTCTGCAGACAGGGCCCTGTGGGGCGGTGGCTTCGAGTTTGTTTTACCATCGTGCCGTGGAAGTGGGGTGAGCTGCCTCAGGCCAGCTGCTGCTGCTGCAGCTGCCGCCAGCGCCTCTGTTGTTGAGAGTCGCTCTACTCCACTCTACTCCGCTCTACTCCACTCTGCTCTACTCTGCTCTGGTCGGTGGGCACGCCTTGACGTTTGTTTGTTCTGCCGCTGGCTCGCCGCCCGCTCTGCTCTTTACGCCGCGCTGCGTGTGTATGGCGCCGTGTTTTTAGGCGCTCGCTACTTCTGTGAAGTGAAGCAGAGCAGGAATTCTTTCTCCAGAGGTATTGCGCAAGGAGGAACAACACAAGAGGCAGGCCTGGAGAGACCAGTCTGTAGGCACACACCGTGTCACCTCACACCTCTGAGGTGAAATCCCATCAATCTCCCACTCACTTTCTCTCTCTCTCTCTCTCCTGTCTCTCTCTCTCTCTCTCTCTCTCTCTCTCTCTCTCTCTCTGTCTCTTTTTCTCTCTCTCATTCTCACCCACTCACTTTCTCTCTCCCTCTCTGTCTCTCTATTTCTCTCTCACTCTCTCACTCAGTCTCTCTCTCTCTGTCTCTTTCTCTCTCACTCACTTGCTCACTCTCTCTGTGTCTCTGTCTGTCTCCCATTCTCTCTATTTCTCACTCACTCGCTCACTCAGTCTCTCCATCTCTCTCTCTCTCTCTCTCTCTCTCTCTCTCTCTCTCTCTCTCTCTCTCTCTCTGTCTGTCTCTTTCTCCAGTCATGCTAAAGACATTAGAGAAAACCTCTGTGATGTCTCTACAGTGACCCCGTCCACTGCCTGGTTGAAATAAGTGGAGTTAATCTGCAGGCCTGGCCCTGGCGCGCTCCCAGCGTCCGACTTTATCAAACAAACAGGGTCTATGCGGGGGGATTGGCCAACAGGAAGTGGGGCAGAGCCCCTGGAGACGCTTGGCAGAGGCCTGCATTGTGAGGGATCAGAGGGGGCAGTGTGGCAGGGGCTGGAGGTGTCCACAGGCCGGAAAGCGCTGGGCCGTGGCCAGGGACAGGCATTCAGGGCTGGGCAGGGTGCAGGGAGAGATCCCTGGGCCTGGAGCTTAGCTCCTGGAGCCGGAGTCGGAGCTCTTCTGTCTGGGGCGAGGCAGCGCTTTTCATTTCAGACAGCTTTGGACTTCATCTCGGCAAGATTTGTGGCTCACTTTCTTTTCTATTTCATTTTCTTTTTTCTTTTTTTGTTGATGGCTAAGTCTGACTCAGCTGTGCCGTGGGTGAATGTAGAACTTTATGGAGCACAGAATGCACGCACCATCTCTATTTTTGAAAGGTTGACTCAATCTAAATTCAATAAAGCTCACATCTCCTTAATCTTTGAAGATGGTCTGGCTTTGAGTTCAACTATAAACACTAAGTGTGGAAGGATATTTTTTTGCGAAACCGGATCTTCAAGTCGTCTCCGCATATAGCACCATACAAGCCCACTCTCTGTAATTATGGCTGCATGAGAGGGAGACCTGGGAGTGATTTAGACCTCATGTCATCAGGCAGTAATTATTACTCTCGAGCACTCTACCAATAAATCCATACTCCTTGCGGGAGCACAGAGGTGTGTGTGTGTGTGTGTGTCTGTCTGTGTATCTGTGTGTCTGTGTGTGTGTGGTTTTAATACTGCTTAAAGTGAGTTATGCTTAAAGTGAGTGTTTCCTCATGAGTTACGATGTTTGTGCAGCGTTTAGAGCGAGCCAACAGGGATATTCTCTCTCTCTCTCTCACACACACACACACACACACACACACACACACACACACACACACACACACTCCTAAGGCAAAAACATGTCTGTGTTTGGCAACCAGCAGCAGGCATTACCTAACCGCCTACTGTCTGCTGTCACCTGAGTGTGAGGAAGCCGCTGCGATGGAAGGCTTAGGATCATCTAATAACGTTACTAACAGCAGCGTACCTGTGACAACACGCTCTGCACTCCAGAGGGATTTCATTTTTTGATATTGTGTGCCAAGGCCCTGATGTTGTGATCGCGTGGTTGCATGATGCGGTGTTTGTTGTGGAAAGTACACTAGTGTAGGTGACGTAGCACTTAACCACAAACTGTTACACTGCCAAAACTGCACCCTTCACCTGTGGATCAGTCAGTGTGTGGAAGTTGTGTTTGTGCCCACTGAGTCGTGAGTGGCGGCATTGTGTAACCGGGTCTGTTTTCATAACTGAGGGAGTGTGAATCTGAACTGTTGATTCACCTTGTAGTGAAGGGTCATTCAGTGGCTAGTGGAGGCATGTTCCTACACAACAATGTTGTGAGGGTAGCCAGTCACCATTCAGAAAAGTTCAGCATTGGGCACGTTCATTCTCACAGATGCGAACTAGCTAGTCAAGTGCTTTATCACAGTGACCAAGCTGGGCACGTTCATTTTTTAGAGATGGCTCCGCTCAGCCAGTAATATTCTTTCACTGAGTGCCAATATGGCCGTTCCTCAGATCGTTCCCACTTTGGTCCAGCTCTTTGTGTGTCCCATGGTGAGGGTCATCTGGGCATGTTCAGTCTCCCACAGGGTCAGCTAGTCATGTCATGTGCCTTCACAGACGGGGGGGGGGGGGGGGGGGGGGGGGGTCAGATGGGCACGTTCACTCTTACATGGGGTCATCCACCCAGTCATGCTCTCACACAGTGGGGGACAATTGTGTTCACAGCATGAGAGGAGCAGCTGGGCACGTTCAATCTCACTCAATCAGGGTCAGATAGTCAGATAGTCAACCATACCCCCCCCCCCCCCCCACACACACACACACACACACTCAGGGCTATGTTCCCAGTAAAGCCATTCCCAGGCAGAGCAGGCCAGCTGAGGCTACCGGAGCCTGATGAAGATACACACAGGTGTGTGTGTGTGTGTGTGTGTGTGTGTCCCTGCTGGTGGCACTCTCTTGTCTTTCAGTGAGGTGCTTATTGGGGGACTGATGCCTCTGCTTCCCTGTAATTACAGTATGTGTGTGAGAAAGAGAGTGTGTGTGCGCCAGGGGCTATATAACCCCCTTCACAGTCACACAGAAACACAGTCAGACACACCCACACACCCACACACCCACACACACACACCCACACACCCACACACACACACACACACACACAAACACACACACACACACATGCTGAACCCGACACCACCTTGTTTATCTGCCTACTGGGAGGTCTCAGCACCATAGCCTCCTGTCCTGGGCCTAACGAAGAGTGTTGAGGGCGTGAGGGAGGGGGAAGAGGAGGGGAGCGTGTCCTCCCCTCCCCCATCGCCTGCGCTCCTTCACAGCCCTCCTGTGTTTGGGGATTGCTTCACGTCTCCTGTAGCTCCATAATGTAGAGAGATCCATTATTATTGTCTCTGCTTGTATTGCTTTGTAGTGAAACGGTTCCAGCTTCTGGTTAGCAGTGGAACTCTGAGGGGCCGACTGCTGCTGTTCGAGCAACACTATATGAGGACAGCTGGGGGGTTTCGTTAGTGTGTGTGTGTGTGTGACTGAGTGCAACTGGTGTTGTTTCAGTGTTAAGACTGCTTGTGTGTGTGTTTGCTTGTGAGAAGACTGTGTGTGTGTGTGTGTGTGTGTGTGTGTGTGTGTGTGTGTGTGTGTGTGTGTGCGTTGTTTAAGCCTAGTGAGGGAGTAGCCTCTGTGCTGTCAGGATGGGGCTGTCTGAGATGTTGTCTTTAGCAGATAAGTGAGGGGGGTAATATTTACCAGCGCTGCTGACCAGATGGAGACCTCTGGGAGAGGATGCACAGCAAACAGAGCGAGAGGGCTTAGAGGTGTGTGTGTGTGTGTGTGTGTGTGTGTGTGTGTGTGTGTGTGTGTGTGGCGTGTAGCTCACTTTGTGTGTGTGTGTGGATACTGTCCAAGTGCTGTTCTGGCTTGGGAATCAATCTCTGGAAGTCTCTGTCCCCTCTGGAGACTGTCAGACTGAGATGCCAGTGTGAAATACGGAGGAGTAGTGTGTTTGTGTTAGAAGGATATCTGCGTGTGTGTGTGGTGCAGGCAGCATCTCTCCATACTGGTCCTCTGTGTGTGTGTGTGTGTTCAAGAGCATATTTAGCACCCTATTTTGTTTGTCAGAGTTTGCTTGTAAGATAAGATATTTAATGTCCATTTACACAGAAATGTGTTGAGAATAATGTGTATTCATATGTGTCAGCATATCAGATGTGGGGGGGGGGGGGGGGGGGCAGGGTGAAGGATGGCAGGTTGATGAATGAGCTGACAAATCAGTGGTAGAGCATTTTGGTCTTCTCTCCTCTCCTCTCCTCTGTCCCCCGTTCTCCTTTCCTCTCTTTGACACTCCACCCCTCTGTCTCATTGTGCTGAGGATTTTATTGGTCTGGGGCTACTGCCTTGTTGCCAGCACCAGTAGAGGATCCCAGCTGTGTGTGTGTGTGTGTGTGTGTGTGTGTGTGCTGTCATCCCGTGTTCAGTCATTCAGGCCTTTGACTCCAGAGCCCAACTTGAAAATGTCATTCCTAATCCGAGCCAACTCCAAGAGTGGAAACAGCTTCTGTCTCCCTCGCGTTTGTGTCTGTGTGTCTCTCTCTCTCTCTCTGTGTCTCTCTCTCTCTGTCTCTCTCTGTGTGTGTGTGTGTGTCCATTTCCCTCCTCTACATGAATCACTGTGCCTTAAATAGAGCTTTTTCCCCTTTTTCCCTCTTCCCCCATTCCCTGGCTGGAGAGTGCAGTCCCTGACACAGCTGGGCTGGGATATCGCTCCCCTTCCACACTCCACACAGAGAGCTGTGCTGTGCTGGGCTGAGCTAACCTCCGTCAATAGAAAAGTGCAAACTGACATCTTTAAAACCCAGAGGCTAGACCAGCTGCCACGCAGACAGAAGATCTCCAGAAGATCTCTATTTAAGACAAAAAAATGCCTCTCATTTTTCCATTTTTTCCCCACATTTTTCCATACGAGAGGATGGGATCAAGTCAGGTCTAATAACAGGGCTGTGGGCATATGCCGTTTCTTGTGGTGGACTCTCTTTCTCTCTCATCATTCTCTCTCCTATGCTCGTGTCTAGCTATAGACACAAGGCTATAAGTATCAAGAGCCCTGCAATGATGGGGAAGATGGTTAAATATGTACCACTATTGCACAGTGCACTTAAATGGCCATTCAGACATTACTGTCTCTGCATGGCGCCAGTGATGATCAGACTAGAGCGATGAATGCCGAGGCTTGATCATCATATGTGCGTGACTCCATGAAGTGTGATTGGTGAGATATGTTATGTTGAGATACGCTGTTGATGCAGGCAGCTCACTGCGCCGGGATTAGTGTGGGCTTCACCTCACTGTGTGTACACGGTGTGCTGTGTGTGTTTCACTAATTCACGGATTGGGATAAATGCAGAGACCAAATTTCCCTCACGGGATCAAAAGAGTGTATATATACTTATATACTACTATACTTATTTATTTATGTGGTTGTGACTATTATTATCTATCTATCTATTAGCACATTGTTTGTATTGCCATGTGAAACATAAACTGTCTCTTTGTGAATATTTGGATGCTGTGGTGTTGTAATCACATTTACATTTATTCATTTAGCAGACACTTTTATTCAAAGCGACTTATGTCAATCATATTAAAAGGGCTATTGTTCCAAGAGCAATTCGAGGTTAACCCTTAAAGGTGTAGGTTTTTGAACATTCTAAGTTCCGCAACAATTGAAGGTTCTAAAATTCTATGTTGAATTCAATGAACCCAGATATTCTTTAGAATGTTAATTTCCCAACATTCCCGTCACACCGGTGTGACTACTCCTTTAAGGGTTAAGTGCCTTGCTTAAGGGCACAACAGCGGAACCCAGGAATTGAACCCTCAACTTTTCAGGCCACTGCATGCTAGCACAGCTCTGTAAACCACTACGCTACCACCGCCCTGGTGAGTAGCGTATGAGTCATTCCAAATAAGATAATTAAATGTGTGTGTGTGTGTGTGTGTGCGTTTAGGATGTGAAGATCTTCCGGGCGCTGATCCTGGGGGAGCTGGAGAGAGGCCAGAGCCAGTACCAGGCCCTGTGCTTCATCACACGCCTCAACCGCAACGAGATCATCCCCAGCGAGTCCATGGCACGACTCAGACAGGTCAGTACATTACACGCACACACACACACACACACACACACACACACACACACACACACACACACACACACACCAGCATCAGTGAGGTCAGTATTGCCTACTCACACACACCGCAGCCTACACACACACACACACACACACACACATACACACACATCAGCATTAGTGAGGTCAGTATTGCCTACTCACACATACAGTGCAGCCTACACACACACACACACACACACACACACACACAGACACATACACACACACACACATACGCTGTGAAACATAATTTTTGGAATTCTGGTGTATGACTTTCACTTGTCAGGAAGTGTGTGTAGAGAGTACAAGACGTTTCACAATGAGATGCTTGGGATAGAATGAGTTAGTGAGTGGCATGGGTAGCAGGAAGTGACATGATCGTTCCTGTTCTACAGAAAAACCCGCATGCAATCCGCACGGCGGAAGAGCGGCGTGGTGTGGAGCAGATGACCATGAACGTGGCGGTCAACCTGACGCGGAGCTGGCAGCTGAGCGCACACATCCACAACATGTGTAGCGTCGCCCGCGAGGCTGTCTACACGCGCGAGGCTGACGTCAAACACTGGCTGGAAAGAGGCAAGTGGAATGGCCCCATAATTATACACCATTCTAACACACACACACACACACACACACACACACCACGTCGCACTAGACATCCACACACAATTGGCTTACCACCCATCTTCACATCCATAAATACAAAACGCATTTCTGAAACTATGAAATCATCAGAAATTATACCATTTTATATTTGTAAACTGGTACTTTTGGGCTTTGCACATTTTTATATGTCAGTCTCACAGATACATCAGTGCTTTGAACATGTCCTATTTTGAGGGGTTGGCCTGGAGTTTCACTGTGTATGGTTCTGCACAGAAACAAACAAAAGTTCAATTTTGACATGGTCAGCTAGAGGCATGTAGGACAACAGTGCACAAAATCAGTAGTCAATGGAAATTCACTTTATAAGTAATCATAATTCACTGAAAATGAAATCAAATTATGACAAAAACTTTAAGTATCATAGATAAAGAGACATGATTGTAAGTACTGACATTTTATAACATCAGCAGAACTTCAGTAAAATACTGTAAAAATTGAATTGTGGAATAGCAAAGTTGTAATAACAGACAGTAATTCCAAGTGGAGAAAGTGGTAATAAACTTGGTGTTTGTGTTGTGCTCTGTCTCCCCCTGCAGGCGTGGAGGGCTCCATGTTTGAGCTGCTCCCTCAGGCGGCGGAGACACCAGGGTTGCAGAGCTGCTCACAGGCGCAGGACGTGTGGCAGGCGTGCTCTTGCTCCTTTAGCCTGCGGCTGGAGTGGTACCCCTGCCTGCTCAAGTACTGCCGCAACCGGGACACCACTGGCCGTGGCAACCCCTACAAGTGTGGCATCAAGAGCTGCAGCAAGGGCTACCACTTCACCTACTACGTGCCTCACAAGCAGCTGTGCCTGTGGGATGGCGAGGCCTAGCCAGTGCAGCAGAGAGAGAGAGACAGAGAGACAGAGAAGCATGATGGGATTGCTGTTTATAATCTCTACTTTATAATGATCAGCAGGACAGGGCCGAGTCCAACTCCTCCAGCTCCAACTCGATAATGTCACACTGTAAGTCCACCAGGGAGGAGGGGAGAGTGGAGGAGGGCAAGGCCTCATCAGGGGGAACTTCAGCATAAGTTCTGAGCTCCCAGAACAAGAGTCAGTGTCTTAAGCAGTCTAGTGCCTATGTGTGACGATCAGAACCATGTGTGTGTGTGTGTGATGGACACAGTCTTCCTTTGTGTGTGTGTATGTGTTTGGGAAAGAGGGGGGTGTGGGGGCACCGTTGCTCAAAAGAACTCTTTGTGCAATCTAAAGGGCCTCTTCTAATGTATATGCATATGGCTGAAGAAAGCAGCATTCTAACATGCCTGGGCTGTGAAATCAACCACTGGAACTACAGATCCCAAGATGCATTGCGTGGAGATGATTGAGGGATGAAGGAACTGTGAGCCAAGATATTTTTCATTTGTTTATATGTACAGCAGCTGTGTAGTCTTTGTATAGTCCTCTGCTACCTTGCTGGTTCACATCAATTCAGGTTGTTTGTATTTTATTTTGATTACTGTTCATTATTTATTTTGTTTGCAAAAAGAAATTATCAAAGAAGCTAATGTACAAAGTGGAAACCCATAACACCATTCACTCTGATTTCATGCTGTTTCCTGTTGTGTCACACTATCTGTTTAAATATTTCTTCTTGACCTATATTTCTCTTAGTGACGACTTGGTTAGTTAGTTTTGTGTTTTATGTGCATATTTTGTCTTGGTGTCTAACTGAAAGTAGAAGGGTAGAGTAACATGTCTTTAAGAGTATAAGGTAGGAGAGCCTTATGCCTTTGATTCTTGCATTCCCGTGGCCTTAATTTAATTTTTTTTTTTCTTCATTTACTTTGATTCGAAAATTAGTTAGGTGTGTGTGTGTGTGTGTGTGTGTGTGTGTGTGTGTGTGTGTGTGTGTGTGTGTGTGCGCGCGCGCGCGCGTGTCTGTCCATGTGTGTAATTTCACTCTTTATTACTGAATGTAGACTTTGAGATGACATAGATAGTGGACCAAAAGGGTTAATGCACATTCCAGTACACACTTGTCATCTGTAGGTGACTAAGAGTTCACCGTGATCTCACACAGTGACGTCACACTCTCTCGTTATGTCAGAACACCGGAACGGAACCCTTTAGTCACATAAACTAAACCTCACGTAACTCACATGTTTTATTGCAAGGATTTAAATCAAACCAAAGTCTACCTTTACAGAGGGAGTGAAGGGTGGCAGTGCAAATTAAGTTGATGGATGTGAGGCCGCTGAAAGCTTCACATGCCAATTTCTGTATTCTGTAAAAGCCGCCACTAGCTATTATGGGCATTGAACTTCGCTCTGTTGTCAGAACTGTGATATCAAATACAAAACTTTTGCTGTTACATCACACACAAATTGTTTTCTGTGTTTGTATTAATAATGCAGTATGTCGCTGGAAAGAGTAATGTTTTATTAGTTTTTTTTTCGCTGGAAAGAGTAATGTTTTATTAGTTTTTTTTTTCTGTCTGTTGTCTCACAAGTTCAAAGTGATGTAATTTTTTAGGTAGTGTAGGCCTAGTTGTAGAACTCATTAGAACCTGAAAAATAATGGTACTGCTTCTAATACATTTAACTTGTCGAACAATTTAAAATCAGATCACACCCCAACTGTCAAGCCAAATGATTGTGAAAGATTTCAGACTTTCATCCATTTTTGATAAACAAGTGCCTTAATACCGACATTTGTATTGATTGCTTTGTTAAGTTAGAGTGGACATATTTTTATATAAATATATTATGTTAGGACTCAATCCATGATGGCAGTGAGAATGAAGTAATAATTTTCAAATAAAAAGTATATCTTTACAGATGTCTCCTATTATTGTGTGTGTGTCAGAGATAGAGAAATAGAAAGATAGTTACTTTTCAAGTAATTCCATCCATATTCCATAGGCCACCATTTGTCATCACTGTTCCTCTCGCCCTGTCTCTAGCTGTGTTTTTTGGGAGCCTATAGTTACATGTCATCAAAAGTGAATCCTGTAACTGGCATTCCATGTCAGTTAAAGATGACTAAATGTCCCCATACAAAGTGAACAATAGGTGACATTTAAGCTGTTCGTAATGTGATGTGACCTACAAACTCATGTCATGTCATGTCATGTCATGCCTCATGCCACTGGACTGCCGGAATTCCAAATAAAAGACGTGCATGTCTTTCCACAACCGGACCAGCAGGCGTCGCGCCTAGCTGGGATGACAGGAGCATCTGTCGCCTGGAAACAAGACAACCCTCTTCTCTTTGTAGACATCGTTGATGATTCTTCGAGAATAATGTCGCTTTTGTTTATGTGGAGCACTGGGTCCTGTCTCCGTGAAGACGTTGTTTGTTTGAGAATAATTCAGACAGTGCCTTTCTTTCTTGAGGCGTGAGACGTAGGCTACAGGGGGATGTTGAGGTTATATTCGGTTTAAACGTTCCAACAGGCCCTGGTGCCACGAGGATCCTAGTGTCACAACATCATTATTGTGGACAGACCAAGTGAATACATCTATCCGGATACTCCGATGGAACGGTGGTTCTTGTATAGTTCAGGTAAGTTCGCCACGCATCTAAACATTCCCTTGTGCGGTGAATGTAATGAGATGTTTTAGAGCGTAGGCAACGCTTTCATGCTCAAATGGGCTATTGTTTAATGTTGTGAAAGCCTGTATGGCAGTTATAATAGGCTATCGACTTAAATTCCTGAGGTGCAATAGCCTACCTCTTAAATATTCTGTTCCGTATGGGTGGAAATAAATAATTAAGCCTATCTTCTTTACCCATGTGCAAATTCAGATATGGAAAGACCTCTTAAATATATGGGACAATTGTGACAGTCTACCATTATCATGCTAGCACACTTTAATTGTTGATCTGATGAATTTAACATTTGTGATATGTAGCCTAACCTGTTCCATTGTCCACAATCCTATTATTTACACTGTAGCCTACCATACTCACTGTTATGTAAGAACTGTTTGTGCTGTTTGTAAAATAAATGGAGTGTGTTGTAGTCTATGCTTGAAGTCCAGAGCTTAGCTTTTGCCTCGTAGGAGTGCACACACTATTATGTAAAAACATAGCATAAATGTGCCATACACTGATGTTGTACTTGCTACTATGAAATCATGATAGTGATGTTTTGTTATAGTGGCCATAGTTATATCCTAGCAAAGACAATGAATGGAAAAAGACTGAAAATAAAATAAATGGTTTCAGTTCAGTGCTGTCTGTCTGTTCTCCCTGTGGACTCAGGCGGAAGCTCCAAACATAGTTACTTTTGCACTAGTTTTGACATTGTAGTCAGGCAGCTGCCTTATTTCCCAATACCCAGGATCCCTCAGCCCATTCACTTTAGATCTTCCCTACTCACTGTGAAACACTTACCACAGAAAGACCTGTTACTTTTCACTGAAGAACTCTAAGCTGTCGTACACACATAGGATTATTCAGGAGAGCATTTGGAAGCGGTAGTCTATGAGTGGGCATTTTCATTTACTGTGGGGTAGAGCTGAAGGTACAGGAATTTCGAGAGTCATACAGAAGGAATGTTTTCTAGATTGCATTTAATAGGTGTGGTAGTTAGTTAGCCCATTATTAGGCACAGTGTGTTTGTTGTACTATGAGTGTGTATTTGAGCTAGATTGTGAGCTACGGCCTTCTGAGTGAATTCTAAAGTAGTGTATTGTGTCTGTCCCAGCGAGATGACATTCCTTGTAGTCGGAGTGATTCTGTGCCTTGTGGGATGGATCAGCCTTTATGCTTTTCTCTGCCACTCAAACGGTTCCCATGGATATGAGTGGAACTGTCGCCTGGTCACTCTGGCCCATGGACTCCTGGCAGTGGGAATCACGGCCTACATTGGCTATGTGGACGGTCCCTGGCCCTTCAGTCATCCAGGTGAGATGCAGAGACATGCAGACCACTACAGACATCATGGTATGGGCAGATGCAGGCATCATGGTATGGACAGATGCATCATGCAGGTCTGGGAGAATATGGAGTCATGAAATATTGGTTTCCAGACCTGGTGAAGTGTGGACATTTGTATAAAAGTCTCAAAAAAGTCTGAAAGTATTACTCATAGTTGAAGACAAGACAAGTCTACTAATACACTGCTTCGCTTTTATATTAATACAATGCTTAGCTTTAGAAAATGCTTTGTTCGTTTCTGTTTGTTATTAACATGTTGTCACCTTTCTAAAATAATGGCATTTAAGTTTTTTTTTTTTTTCAGAAAACACAAAAAAGTTGACCAAAAATGATTTAGGCAAAAAAATATTTTTGTCAAAAAAATACTTTTAGGAAGGTGACCATGTGCATGCCAGGGCTGCCAAGAAGTACCATTTTATTCTATTCTATTATATTTAATTCTATTCTATTCTGTTCTTAGCATTCACACAAGACTGTTTGGTCCGGACATGAGTTAGTTTGGACCAATGGTTCGGTGATTTTTGCTAATGTGAACGCAGTCTACCGACCGGGTGCAGACCAGGGTCCGCTAGGAAACGGGGGTCTGGGGAATGCTATCTGTTTCAAAACAAGGGAATAAACTGCTGTTTTTGCGACGTTGCCGAGCGATATTGGTAAAAATAAGCTAGTATTTATGACATAAATGTTGTCCGCAAACAAAAATGTAGACCAGCTGGGTCAGGGCTAGGGGGGGAGTGATCACACTTGGGTACGGTCCAGTTAAACGGACCCAGTGTAAAAGCAACCTTAGTCCTTAGTCAGAGGTTGCTGTCCTCTGGGAACAGTCTCACACACTCAGTTATATGCTGCACAGTACTGTGTATCTGTTATAAATCCCTCTCAGCATTCGACCATCTCAAATTGATTATAAGAACTTTAGCAGAATGTCATGAGTTTATTCCAGACATCAGTAGATACTTAGTGGATATTTACAGCATACATTTAGGACAAGGATTTTCTGGTTCTATAACTGTATAACTACAATTGCACTATTTTTTAACCATATCATTTGAGCTTCAATTTTTTTGTCCTGTTATTTCTGATCATGGTTCCCAGGTACAAAGACCACACCACTGCAGGCCAGTGCTATGGTGATAAGCCTGGGATACTTCCTGTTTGACATGGGCTGGTGCATCTACTTCCAGACGGAGGGCCTTGTCATGTTGGCGCACCACACCATCAGCATTCTGGGCATCATCCTGACACTGAGCATTGGCGAGTCGGGCATCGAGGCATGCGCGGTGCTCTATGGCAGCGAGATCACCAACCCACTGCTGCAGGCGCGCTGGTTCCTCCGGCAGACGGGCCGCTACGAGAGCTGGCTCGGCGACGTTGTGGATGTCACTTTCGTGCTGCTCTTCGTGTTCATGCGCGTTGTGGTGGGCGCCAACATGCTCTACTGCGAGCTCATTTCACCGCGCCCCAAGTTCATCATCAAGTGCAGTGGTGTGGCCATGTACGTGCTCAGCTGGGTGTTCATGGTGGACATCACCCGGTTTGCCGTGCGTAAATACCGCCGCTGGACTGTGCGAGGGCAGGCTGCTAAGACCAAAGACAAACCGATCGAGACCAATGGGCCGCACGCAAAGACAGACTGAGGACATACCCACTTGCCATTTCCTCATAGACATTTTAAAAACAGAGCAAGAAAGAAAGACATTTTTAAATAACATGATGATAATTGAAAAAAATCTGTGGACAATGCATGGCCTGATGTTTCCTGAGACAGATATAAAGAAGCATGTATGATGAGGGCCATGTTATTGCTGAATAGCCCAGATTGCACCTTGGAGTGACTGGCTGGGGCTTTCTGTCCGTCCGTCTGGGGACTGGAATGAGTGAAGCAGTAAGAAATGAGCCATAGTTCAACATTGTTACAAATAAGACTGCCCACTGCGTGCCAGACTGCATTTCAAAACGCCACTGCACAGCACTCAGCTGCCCCCCTGCCGAACAGCCGAGTTTAGGGCGGATCTGGCTGAGATTCAGCCCTGATGGGGTCCTGAACTCCTGATCCAGCCCTGATCTGGCCCTGATGCGGCTGCTTTGTGCTAGATCAAAGTTGGACCCGGTCCAGAGTAAAATGCTATAAAAGGGGTTGTGCTTATGACAGCAGACACTGATACGTTTTATGTAATGGTCTGTGTACTTGTCATTTAAAGTTGGGGGAAATCAATGCATTGTACAAGAGGACAATGTTTGATAACTTTAATTAATGCAGTTTGACAACTATTAATTATGTGGTATGTAGAATGTCCTCAAGATAATTCTCTAAAAGACAAAATTTGTTTGAAAGATGTTTGAATACTGTTTTTACTAGTAAAGTAGACATTTTTGCCTTTTTAATATGGAAGTGATTGTGGATGCTGTAATTTTAATATAGCAATACTTATGATTGTTGTAAAAACAAAGCTTGCAGAATAAAGAATTTGTTAAGTTCTGCATTACAAAAAGAGCACAATGGCTTTGTCATTGGAGAAATCAATTTCTCTCTTTGTTTGAGTATATGTGGGTGAGTGTGTGTGTGTGCGTGTGCGCGTATGTGTGTATGTATGTGTGTCTGTGTGTGTGTATGTATGTGTGCTAGCTGAGAGTGGAAGAAGGAAAATGACAGAATGGTACTGTGTTTTTCTGGACATTGGAGAGACAGTGATTGTCTATCTTCACAACAGTGCTTCAGCAAAAGTGTGTGGGTCTTGTTACATGGAACAGCAGCCCTGTGTGTGTTTGAGTGAAATATCAATCTGGTCAATACAGGCCTATTTAGTGTGAACAGGCCAGGGTTTAATCAAATGAAAGGACGTGGATTACTCAGCAAAGCGGATAATGAAGTGCAGTACATATAACAGGCCACAAGATGGCAAACACGAATAATAATATACGGCTCTGATAATATGCAGCAATAGACATCTTCTTCTGATTATCTCTTCATGAAATGCAACAAACCCAGCAGTAGCCTATGTCAAATTGACAACTTTTTTAAATTACACAGTAGGTAGAGATTTAAACATATGACGATATAATTGCAGTTATCAAAGTAAAACAAGTTTGGCCTGCAAATAAATGCACCTTTTAATACAGGCTACACCTTTTAGCCTACATGTATGTTTTAAGTTTATTGTCGGCGACAAAGGAAGGAACAATCATGAATTTGCAAAGTTGCACCATGTCAAAAAAAGTAAATATTTGACAAAAAATGTTACTAAAATACAAGAATATGATATAGACTTTGGTCAACGTGTCAATATGTATTGATAGTAGCTGAAACAGACATGAACGTGGACTAAACATAACACAGCCTATGCACACGTGTACTTTAATATTATGTAAAACGAACGCGTAAGCTTTGTCTATGTATTTCCAGATTGTATATAGTGGGGCCATTGGTCCATAGTCGATACATTTATGTCGCTTTAAGAGAGCGGAGCTAACTTGTAGCACTGGCTAGCTTTTAGTCGGCCAGTGGCTGAAGGTGAACAGATTCCACAGAAAACAAGTCAGAACGGCCCAATTCGGAAAACATGGAGACGGAGCAATCAGACGGCTGAGTTTTAACTTTGGGGGCTTTTGTTTTGATCAAAGGACTTTTGAGGCAACGCACACGTCTGGATTCTGCATATATCTGACAAGAACAACCTGAAGACCGTTTACATGAGAATTCTCGTGGGAAAACACGCTTTTCATGGATGTGGTTAATAGATAGCTAGCTAACGTTACATTTGGAGTTTGGGATTATTGTTGCAAAGTTTCAAACCAGGATACTGACAAACATTTTACTGCAGTGAAACACGCATTTTCCGTGCTTTAGTTTCAGGATTGTTTGATTTAGTTCAGGGGACTTTGAATCTACAAAGAATCGTAAAACCGATGTGTTTTAATTCGACGCGTTTGGGACGCCTGGTTGGGGGAAAGGTTCTCCATTTTCCAGACCTTAGGCTAACATTATTGCTAGCTCGCTAGGTTAACTGTTAGCTCTCCTAAAATTTCAGAGGCCTCGTTACTCCATTCAGAGGTGTAATGTTACTGGCGTCGACTCGTTGGAATAATTGTGACTTTTCTGTTGAAGGGTTGCTCCCTTCTTTTAAAGCCAAAGTTCTTAAATTCTCATGGTCACGAGGAATTGGTCCTTCGCCCTCATTAAATTCGGTACCCTGTGATATCAAACTAGCGAGGTACAGTACCCAGCGAAACAACTAACGTTATCATTAAGTTAATTTATCGATGTATCTTTAAAAGAAAAGGAAGACAACAGCAAGCTGTTGCTAAAACTAGCCGCAAAACGTCCAGTTGGGTGGAAAGTTTGCAAGTAGCGTGTTTATTTAAGACTGCTGGAGAAGCATCCCAGTGGCCACGTTTGTATGAATTCGACTGGAAGGAGCATACAAATGTCCAGTTTCAGCTGATTTGAGACGCGTCCCGTGAAGCGTTAGCTAGCCCACTTGATGTGTGTAGTTCGTGTTTTTACGCTAATGACTTTTTTGCTGACTGAAGGTTCAAGTCGCTTACAATTTACACTGTATCTTTTGGAAACGATCAAAGCACATTCGGTTTCTATAAATGCGGGTGTTGCCAGTATTATAACGGCGTCGACGGGAGCGTGATTATCAGGGAATGAAGAATTGACAGTACATAACCAACTAGTTACCGCAAATTAAGCTTACTTTTGCCAGCTATTTATTTCCTCTTGCTCGAGAGAAGACTTATAGTTGTGATTTTTATATTTTGTTATGTTCAAACGGTGTTTTATTGCCAACTGATTAATATTTTGTTACTTTGTCTCCACTGATTAGTTAGCTTGCTAGCTAGCTGGACTTGTTCATTTTGCATTTCTGACGTATGTCCAGCTGCCGAATGCAACCGAATACCAGCACGCACGGACACGAAAGTCACCTGTCTAAAAATCCTGAATAGCACATTCAGAGCTTTGCCATTTATTCCACAATTTCTGCTCATTAACAACTGAGGACGATTTAAATACGAAGGAACGGACGTAACCATTGTCGGATGTTAGGGATACCTTACAGCGAAAGTGGTGCACTGCTTCATGTTTGTGAAGATGGTCATTGGATGTAAACCGCTGGAAAAGTAGATACGGAAGCCCAATGAGTGACACACAGCCCACAATCACTGACAGGTGAGTGAGTTTGTGATTTTTAAACCGTGTCATCCCTGTTCACATGACTACAAACCAGTAGACCAACCCTGCAGTAGTCTCCCTGTCTGTGTGCTATATAATCAAGTGTAATAGATGGGTTAAGCGTCCCTTAGGAATTCTGTGGCCTTTAGGCAGCGGCAGCCGGAGAGCTATCTGACTTACAAGTTGGGATGTCTGTTTATGAGTCATGTTGTTGTTGCTGGTGCTGCATCTGCCTTCTTGGAACATTTTGTGATCAAACTTTACCAGATACAGACAAAAATACATGCATGGTTACATCAAAGGAAAGAGTGAGGGTTTTAATCCTTCTTTCAAATAGTGTGAATTTCTGTGCTAACCTAAATGACAGTTTCAAGAAAGAGATGCTGTGCCTCAGGATGCAGCAAAAGCAGACTTTGATTTGATGTTTTGAAGATAACTTTGGTCAGTGATGTTATGAAGATAACACATTGCTTTTGGACAGTCGCATTGCTTTTGGACAGTCACTTATTTTATTGCAAATGCAATGATGCAACATGCCCTACATTTTATCATCCGCATGCATCAGGATTTAATAGATCAGTGATCTGCGCTTGAACACATCCCTCTCTTTCTCCATCCATCCACCCATCCACCCTAGAGGAGAGAAAACACACACACACACACACACACACAGACATAGCTCACGGCCTGCGGGTCACGTCAGTGATGGTGGGATGTGATTTTCAGCCTCAGTGACCCTGACTGCACCTGCAGCTGGTACTTAAGAGTGGCATTGGTGTGTGTGTGTGTGTGTGAGAGAGTGTGTGTGTGCGTGGCTAGGTAGGTGCGGCACTATACTGCCTCAGGCTGTTGAAGGGGGTGTGTATGTGTGTAGTCTCAGACAGATATAGAGGTAAATTAGTTAGCCGATGTCTGTCGTCTCAGACATAAAAGCAGGGGGAGGGATGGATAGTAAGTGTATTAGTTTGTACACAACCTCAGACAGAGGGCAGAGAGAGAGCGATTGGGCTGTGCGTCTTTCCTTCAGACTGATTTAGCAGAAATTAGTGAATGAGTTGATGTGCCTGCCTTGTCTTGAAGAACAGGAGAGTGTGTGTGTGCGTGTGTGCACGTGCACACAAACGCTGTCTCTCTGGCTGAATCGAGTGGATAGACTGTGTGGAGAGTGAGTTTTCCCACCTGAACTAATTCAGGCTGACAGATCCACTGAGATGAGCCCAGCTACTCACTGCTGCGTCCGAGACACGCTGAACTTCTGTAAGGGCACAGAAGAAACCTGCACCTCTTATGCAGTGAGGGGATAGAGGGGGGGAGGGAGATGATGGAGAGCGAGCAAGAGTGTGTGAGTGGATGTGTGGGTGTGTGAGTGAGTGAGAGAGAGAACTGGGCTACTTGTCATTCAGTGTTTGTCCCTTACCAAATGGAAGCGATACCATTCCCTCGAGGCTGATTGAGTGAGTTGTGATCCAGTAAATTATGATGTTTTGAAGTCCTGATCCAGTCAGGGGCATTGTGTGGTCTTCCTGTGAATAATACAATACCACAGAAAGGATTGAAGAAAACTGACCACAGTCAAGCAATGCCTCAGTCTTTTTTGGTCTGCTTTTTAGATGTGATTCTGTATTTGTCTGTATTTGTCTTATGCTGTAGTCCAGAGCCTGTAAAGCCCAGGCAGGTTCGGCCCAGGCAGGTTCGGTGCTGCAGGCGGGATGAGCTCAGACTTTCCTCTCCCCTCTCCTCTACTCTCTCTCCTTTTTCCTCTCCCCTCCCCTCTCTCCCCTCTCCTCTCCTCTCTCCTCTCCCCTCTCTTCTCTGCTCCCCTCTCTACCCTCTCTTCGGTGCAGTGTCTGCTGCTAACGTTGCCATCCCTCCATTAGAGTTATGAGCGGCCCGATTAAGTGCATTCATGCTGAGCTTGTTCCTTCGTGGCTCCACAATGCTCTTCCTGTCAGCTGTACGTGGGCCCTCCTCTTCACACACAGAGGCTGTGTGTTTTGCTCCTGATGATCAGGTCATCCCCCTCATCCTTTTTCCCTGAAATAAAAAAAAATATTATTATTATTTTACACACAGAGAGAGAGAGAGAGAGAGAGAAGATTATTGGCTTCTGAATGCCAGGTTATGAGAGGATAAGCATTGCAGGACTTCTGTAGGGTTTCACATCCTCTGCTGAGAGAGAGAGATCTTGTCCAACCCTCAGGAAGTGAGATGGGGCTGCATAATTTGGGGTAAATAGCTAATTGTGATTTGTAGTGTTAATTTCGTCAGACGAGACAAGAGGAAATATGTTCGTCAATTACCTTTTTTTCATGACTAAGACGAGACGGCAGTAATGTCCTGAAACACTGACTAAGACTATCTTAAGATGCATTATTATTGACGAAAAAAGACGAGACTAAAATGTTTTGCATGAAATAAAAACTAAGATAAAATCTCTCTTCATTTTCGTCTACAAAATGAGAAGACAGAATATCTAGCTGTTACGTTTTCAAAATATTCCGAATGAGTTCATACGCAACAGCTTTCCTGTAGGCTAGTCTACGTGCTGTTGCTGCAACCCTGTGGCTGCAACATGAAACTACATGGAACAAGAACACTGGATATTTCTGCCAGAGTTAGCAAGCTAACTACCTAAGCTTTATGCTACAATACTACATACCCAGAAGTTGAAGCTTCTCTTATACAAATTAACATCCCCCAGAATGTCCATACGAAAATGTTAATCATGTAATGTCAACTATTTAACTAGTTATGACTGATGATGCAAAGTTTGCTAGCAAGTAAGCTAATATGGAAAGTTCGCTAGCCAGTTAGCTATGGCTAAGATGAAGTCTGTTTGGGGAATGTGTTGTGTTTGGGTGCATATCACCATCTAGTGAGGCGGAGTAAAACTTTAATACTTTGGCCTACGACAGTGTTTCTCAAACTTTTTCAGTTACAGGACCACTTAACTAACCCTAGCTAAAAAAAAAAAAGATTAGACCTACTTCAACAGTAGCCTATAATTAGTCTACACAATAGGCCTGCTCACTAAACCACCTTGCTTAATGTCTTTGCACTTTGCTTATTGTGTGGCTTCATACTGTATGATTTAAACTGGCATATCTTACATAGACAGTGTTGCAGAACTGTTTTTACATACAAGTTGGTTCAATATTGCAAACAACTCATCTATATTATATTTTACCACGTCTGCTCGCGGACCACTTGGGATAGCTTGCGGACCACCAGTGATCCCCAGACCACACTTTGAGAAACACTGGTCTACGAATATGTGAGTGGTCCAGTCAAATCTTTTACTGTCTATGGTCAAATCCCTACCTGTGCATGTAAACATACTGACTGACAAAAAATCAGAATGAGTAATTATAACAGACGAGTAGCCCTGTGGACACACAATATTGTTGGAAAATTGAGATGTGTGAAACACTATTTGACTCAAATGGTAATCAGAAATAATTTGTTATAAAAAAAAAGACTAAAATGTGTTGACTAAAACTGACTAAGACTAAGATACCTTTAGTTTTCTTTTGACTAAAACTAGACTAAAATTACGAGACTTTTAGTCGACTAAAACTTGATTAACAAAAATTATATTTGAATGACTAAATATGACAAAGACTAAAAAGGACATTTCGTCCTAAGACTAAATTAAAAATAGGTGACAAAATTAACACTAGATTTGCAATATGAATTTTGAATGCCAATAAATTGATTCAGTTCAATATTCCAGATGTCTCTATGTGAAGCACAGCACTCCAGATTGACTGTTTGCCATTTTCCACCGACAGAAAACTGGTTCCGTTCTCATTCGTGAACCAACATTTGAACCATTCGCAGCATTTCGAGAAAACCGTTTGGAAGGTGGCACTTTGGTTCAGAGCTGGAACTAAAAATAGTGGGTTTTTCCTGCAAGCTGGGGTGGGCGTGTCATTCTACCGTTCAGAGGGGAGAAGGATAAAAGCGGAGTTCTCCCTCTGTACAGTAATTTCCCGTGTATTAGCTGCATTGTGTAAAAACCGCAGGACGGTGTATTATGTTAAAAAAAAAAAAAAACATATTAATACCATATTAATAGTGTGTGATTTTGCTAAATCGATGCATAAACCTCAGCTGATAGTTGGGAAAGTATGGTATCAACTGTTGCCATGACAGTCAACTAGCACTACACCGCAGACGTTAACTATCATTTCTACAGTTTTTACAGGGCAACCATCATATCATCCTCCTCTTTTAATGAACTATTATTTATGCATGCAACAGCTGTTGTTGAGGACACATCCTTGGTTCTGTTCAAAACTGGTGGAAATGCAGGTTGGTTCACTAGATTACATTTACATTTCTTAATTTAGCAGACAACTTTATCTAGAGCAACATGTCATGAGGGCCATTGTCCCCGGAGTAACTTGAGCTTAAATGCCTTGGGGGCAAAACCGTGGAAGCCGGGAATTGATATATAGCACCAAGGTTCAAAAACGCGTTCAAGAATGCTTTCTCGGTTGGTCGAAAAACGCTCTGTGAAGCTCACCAATCAGAAGTGCTAAGCTTCTCACGCACTAGGCATGCTCACCAATCAGAAGTGGCATAGTCAGAGAAGATGACATGATTATAAAAATCATAAATATGACAAGATGAACGATTATTTATAGTTTTTGTGATTTAGATAATTGCTGTGGTTCATATTGCGATTGTGTTATGAGATGTGCAGGCCTGAGCCGAAAGCTTCAACATGACTCTCGGAACGCATTACATACATTTGTCGCACACATTGTTAGTATTTTATTGCATTGTCAATTCGTATCATATAAAACTAGCCTGCATCTATTTTATAAACTATTTATATAATATTTATAAACTATAGCACCTAAAACTGATGTTCAGACCTTGAATGGTAGGCTATATTTTGGAGTTGGACTGATGTTAGTTGTTGTGCGTGTGTGTGTGTGTGTGATTGTTGAGATGGCTCTCGGCAGCTGTGCCTTGTTATTGTGCTGAGTCAAGTTGGCCTCCTGCTGACTAATGAGAGAGCTCTACTAGTCACTCTAGCCTACAGTGCTTTCCTCTGACGCTAGGACCAAGACACACACACAGACACAGACACACGCTGGTGGAAAATAAGTGAAGCAACCATTGAAAGTGGGTAGTATCAGAGGCTTGGCTCAAGCCAAGGTCCTTTTTTTTAAAAAGCGGCCTGTTGTTGCTGTATACTTTCCTTTAGCGCTTTGTGGTTGTATGCATCATCATGATGTGTGGAAAATATTCAGGAAACACACAAACACACAACTAGGGCTGTTGGAACGAACTTCCGAAGTCGATTATAAATCAAATATTTAAAGAATCAATACTAATCGAATTTTGAAATTACTATTCCAATGTGTTTTTTTGGGAGTTTGAAATGTGAAATCGAAATGCTTTTGTCATGTCTAATGCACAATCTAAAAATGGCAGAAAGATGCACCCACGGAGATCACGGATGTGCTTTTTTTTTCTTCAAGGCAACCACGCATTGATCGTGGCATTGGCAATGCATAAGCCCGTTTATACAGTGTATAGAGATGCATAGTAAATATTAATAATAGGCCAAATTTGAGCATTAAATATTCAAATAAAAATCGATTTAAAAATAATAATAAATGAAATTCTAATGGGATTATGGAGGAACAACACACACACATATCATGATCACTCCACACCACTGCAGTCACACACACACACACACACACACACACATCATGATCTCTCCACACCACTGCAGTCACACACACACACACACACACACACACACAGAGACTCCTCGGCCCAAGAAAGGCTCACACCAGTGTGCAAATGAAGATCGCAGCAGAGTTAGGGCCCGTCCACACGGAGACGCTTTTTGGGTTAAACGCAGAGGTTTTGCTTCGTCTTGGCGAAGAGTCCAAACAAATCCTGTAAACGCACTGCCCGAAACCGCACTTTTTTGAAACCTGGTCCCAGAGTGGAAAAATCTGAAACCGTAGCCCTTTTGAATTCGTTTGGACAGCGAAACCGCACATCCTACTTGCGTATTGATGATGTCATCGCCACACCTCAGCTGCCCTGGACACTTATAGTATTGCCTAACAATACTAGTTTTCATACATGACATTACCTACGATTACACTCCGTAGGATAAATATCACAACTGGTGCTGCGCAGCGCCGATAGCTTATGACTTGGTGGACTGAACACTGTTTTTCCTGGTGTTTTTTTATGCATTCTAGCTACTGTCAGTGACTCGAGAGAACTTAAGTTATTAGGGAAGTGCGTGCAAGTTTACATTAATTTGTGCGTAGTGCCGGTGTCATTCATTTATTTTACATGACTTACAACATAAATAAATGCATTCATAGTGAAGTCAGATATGAGCATACAAAGACGCTTAGAACTCATGTTAAGCCTATAGATGTGCACTAAATGCGAATGCGCGATTTGATGCAAGCAAAAGTATTGACTGTTACTAACAAAGGTATTATAGCAATATTATAAATGTGGCGACGGAACAGCCTAGAACTTGGGTACGCCTAGCCTTTGCACTTGCGGTGATAACCAAAACTAATGTGAATCGCGGACTATCCTACAACCAAAGAAAGTAAAGGAGATTATTTTTACCTGCGTTAGCCAAATAAAGGACGGGACTGCACCCTTCACAAACCGTGAAAATTAAGTTTATTAGTTTTACCATTGACTACAGTTGACAGTTCACTATAAGTCCACACAAACAATTCTGGTTTCCTTGCACTAGCCAGTTTTGTCGTAGCCTACTCTGTCTGTTGTATGGCCTACACAGCGCGCAAGCTTTGGTCAATTTCTGTAACAAACAGTGCCACTTATAGGCCTGGGATATGAAGTAACGTGTTGAGTCATGTTGAGATGAATTTGTTTGGACGCAAATGTTCTTGATACGGTTCCAGGGAAGAAAAGGTCGTCTTCCCTGGAACCGTATCCCCCCCCCCACACACACACACACACAGAAACACACACACCGGTCCCACTGATTGCCCCTCCCCTTCCCCTCCGGTCCCTTATGGTGTGTGTGAACAAAGCTTTTACATCCTTCTAAGGTGACTGAAGGGCCACGCCTGTAGTCCCGAGTTCAGTGGAAGTAAGGTGTGTGTGTGTGTGTGTGTGAATGCGTGTGAATGCGAGGAGTACCTGGTAACTAGGAGCAACACTGTAAACACAACAGTATGTTTTGCTGCAACTGAGTCACTCATGATGATGTCATATAACACTTAAGTGCACTGCACACTTTGCTCCCGCAGTAGTAATATATTCCTCATGCTGTACTTGAAGGCTACCTGAGGGCAGATCATTTCTACCCCGGTCCATCTCCAGATGGAGATCATGCTACCACAGCGGTGTGTTGTCCTCCAAAACATTACATCATCTTTGAATGAATGCCCTCACCTGAAGTATAAAGACGCTTAGAGAATTTAGCATAATAGAAGCTTACAAAGCAATGAAATAACATTCATACATGTGCAAATACGTCGGCTAGTTTGGTAATATAACAAGGCATTCCTTCACCTACTTGCTTTACCCCTAGCGACTTACAGATACCAATTGCACGGACCAATCCGAGTTTTATATATATATATATATATATATATATATATATATATATATATATATATATATAATGTATATTCACCCTTAAAGGTGTCCCGTCCCACCGGTGTGACAGGAATGTTGGAAAATGAATGTTCTAAAGAATATCTGGGTTCATTGAATTCAACATCGAGTTTTAGAACCTTGAATTGTTGCGGAACGGAATCTTATGTTACAATGTTCAAAAACCCACACCTTTAATGCTCCACACCAGTGAAAGCTTCATTAGCAATGCAACAGAAGCATGCCGCCTTAATGCACTGTAGATAAACCCCTGGGGCTCCGGAAACATTAACATGAGTTATGGTGCTCCTTGGGCTGAGCATGAATATTCACTCAGCCTCTCTTCGTCAGACCTACCAACAGCAACACTGCTGGCTGTATCATATACACTAACAAGAAAATGTCAGCAAGGCTCTTAACAAGCTGTAGGAGTGGCTACTGCGTCACCCAGACAGCACTCACTTTATGTCTTCCTTCAAGACAAAGCTCTGGCTCTTCACTGTGACCGCAAGGATATTATTGTCTAGGTAAGGTTGGTGACAAAGCAAGGATATGATGGTCTAAGTAAGGTAGGTGACAAAGCAAGGATATTATAGGGTAGGTAAGGTATGTGACAAAGCAAGGATATTAGGGTAGGTAAGGTAGGTGACAGCAAATATATGATGGTCTAGGTAAGGTAGATGACAAAGCAAAGATATGATGGTCTAGGTAAGGTAGATGACAAAGCAAAGATATGATGGTCTAGGTAAGGTAGGTGACAAAGCAAAGATATCATGGTCTAGGTAAGGTAGATGACAAAGCAAAGATATGATGGTCTAGCTAAGGTAGGTGACAAAGCAAAGATATGATGGTCTAGGTAAGGTAGATGACAAAGCAAAGATATGATGGTCTAGGTAAGGTAGATGACAAAGCAAAGATATGATGGTCTAGGTAAGGTAGATGTCCTGCCCTTGAGTTGCAATCAAAACATCCCAGTGTACAGTGTGTGAAATAGCATGTGTTCATGTGTTTACAGTGTGTGAGTTTGTGACATGAAGACTGAGGGAGGACCTTGCTCTGACAGCAGCTGTTGGATGCTCTGAATGGAAATTTTTTTTTTTTTTTATCCACACACACACACACGCAAATACACACAAACACACGCGTACACACAAATGCATACACACGCAAATACATGCAAATACACACAAACTCTCACAAATACACTAACTCACGCAAGCACACACACACACACATGTATACACACACACACACACACACACACACACACACACTCACACACTCTTGTCGGTTGCTCAGGTATTGTGAAGGGTACGGCCCACACTAATGTGGTGTGTTGTGTTTCGAGGACACTCCCTTTAATCTAGGGTATTAGTGGTGTGTTGTCTGGGCCTGCTGGAGCCAGTGTGAGCTCTCTCTCTCTGTGTGTGTGTGTGTGTGTGTGTGTGTGTGTGTGTGGGGGGGGGGGGGACCAGTTTGAGTGCTGAAGTTCAGACTGGCCTTAGGAAGGACTTCTGCTTTCAGAGAGCAGATTAATCTTCACTTCTGTTTATTATAAATAAGGCGCCTGTGCGAACAAGCCTGAGTCCTACACACACATACACATACACACATACACACATACACACACTTTCTCTCTCTGTCTCTCACTGTGTGTTTGTCCCTCTGCTCATTCATGTACATATTGCCCTCTGGTGTATTGTGTACCTACACACCTACCCACACCCCACCCCTCCGGGAGTATGTTGGTCCCGATGAGCGGGCAGATTTTTGCCCAGGGGTGTGTGTGAGAGGGTGCTGCTGCGAGGTGGGCCTGGTGCCAGTGGACCCGATGGGCCCAGTGGATCGGCTGGGCTGCCAGTGATTTAATGGGATTGTCTTCCCTGGGAGCCAACAGACACACACACACACACACACACACACACACACACACACACACACACACACACACACAGAGGAGGTCGAGGTGGCCCTCGCTATGCTCAGCGTGATGGATCTTTACTGCGCTAGCACATGATGGGAGGTCTGAAGCTCTTGCTCTCTCTCTCTGTGACTGTGTGCCTGCCTGCTTGCTTGCCTGCAGAGGCTAATTAGATGTGATTTATTTTCCCCTCTTCTCTCTCATGGTGTGAGTGTGTGTGTGTGTGAGAGATCTTGAGCCTGTGGCAGAGGTCCCCTTTCACTGTGTGTGTGTGATCTTGAAGCTGTGGCACAGGTCCCCTTTTAGTTTGTGTTTGTGTGTGAGAGAGGATTAAAGAGACTCATGCTCTGGTCCAGTGGTGCCATGGAAACGTCTGAAGGACATCTAAGGTGTTCTCAACAGTCGAGACACTCCAGGTGTTTTTCAAGAAGAGACTTAATTTTTTCCAGAATGAGGCTCAACACGTGTTTCAGACACTTGTTTTTCCCAGGTGTTGTCAGATACAGAGAGACACTCGAGTGACATGAGACCGAGTTGTTTTGAAGAGGTATTATGGGTGCTCAAGATGAGCTATCGGTTTTTGTGGCTAGCAGGGGAAATTCGCTGGCTTCAGACTGGCGCATGTTGAGATTGAAAGTTTCGCTGGTCAGAGAGTGGAGTGACCCTGTTGTTGCCCTAGCGTGTGCGAGTGTGCGTGTGCGTGTGTGCGTGTGCATGTGCGCGTGTGCGTGCACGTGCGCTTCTTCTGTGCTTACTTAATGTTTTCCGACAACAAAACTCCTGAAACTCTATCCATGATTTTGGTGCGGCGATGAAGGTGTGTTTCTTTGGAGTGGGGCACCCACTGCCGTATCGGTGTATTTGTGTGTAGTGCCGTGGGGCGCTGTGTGTGTGTGTGTGTGTGTGTTGGCCTAGCTGTCAGGTCCTCCAGTAAGCCACTTAAGTGCTGCTTAACTGGATAATGAAGCCTTTGGCTGAGACGATTACTTGGTGAAGTCATGCTTGACCAACTTCCAAGACCAGCGCCGTGTGTGTGGAGAGAGAGCAGAGCCTCGGCTCAGAGAAGGGGAGGCAGGACCAAGTAACCCCAAGCCCTAATAGGGGCAGATTGAAGGAGAGGGATAATGGCCTTTACAAGGATTAGCCTACAGTGGGAAATACAGTAATGGGAATGCTTCTCTCATTGTGAGGTCCTTTGATACGGTAAAACCTGTCACGCACGCACGCACGCACGGCGCACGCACTGTGATGAATTTAAGATTGGGCTTGAGTGCATAAGTACAAGGGCATCAGCAGTCTCCTATCACTGGCCAATCACTGACCATTGGTTGAGGTTCCATTTCGGAAGCCATCTGTCCCCGTTTTTCTGCTGAAGCATCCTGCAAATCTGACCCCATGGGGAGTGCTAGAGACTCCACCCTTCCCCCACCCTCCGTTTGTGTGTCCCCCCCTTCCACACAGCAAGCTTAAGGCCTTTCCGAGAAGGAGCCTTAACCAATGGCATGGACACTGTTAGGCTAGTTAAATAATGTGTTAAATGGTCACAAGCATGGGAGCAGCTTCATTCCATTCAAGACATATTTTAACTAGCGTAACTGTCTCTGTGTCATTTGTCAAGTTTGTGTCTACATAGCGGGTGACTAGCGCACCAGAGTGTGTGTCTCAGTAGCATTTAACTAGGCTGAAAGCCGCTATTATGTAATAGACCCACATGATGGCAACAATGAAATTCAATATGACAATACCCACTCTATCCCGGCGCATTGTTTGGCGGTGCGGAGGCACAAGGCTATTGAATGTTTTCAGTGTGAGGCTGTGATCTAATTTGGGCTCCATCTTGGTGTTCCTGATTGTGTGTGTGTGTGTGTGTGTGTGAGAGAGTTGCGATACACTCTCAGTGCTGTTAAGCAGTGGAGATGTAGCTCAGTCAGAGATGCGTGATGCTACGTCTGCCTCAGGCCAGTGTTATACTTTGTGTATTAGTGTGTGTGTGTGTGTGTGTGTGTGTGTGTGTCCAGGCCATTGTTTTACTTTGTGTGTGCAAGTATGCGGTGGTCTGCTAGGGTCCAAGCGATATAAATTCTGTCATCAGAGGGTTCATGCACGACCCTCCAATTTTCTGCGTCCACCACTATGCTATAATGTCACCAACTGCACATGCAATCCAAACAGACTAGAGAATGACACACACACACACACACACACACAAACACAAACAAACAACAACAACAATCTGGTGGTTTCAACAGCTGTCTGTGTGTGTCGGTGCGTGCGTCCCACTAGGGCTCTGCAGATGAGATTGCATTGCGCTGGCTCTTCTCATACAGGTTTACTTCCTGTGCACTAGGAAGAGCGATTGGTGTCTGTACTGAAACAGTATTTAGGTGTTTGTGTGCATATGTGGTTATGCATATGCATAACATTCTTGTGTGCTGTGTGTGTGTGTGCATGCGTGTGTGTGTTGCGTGTGTGTGAGTGAGTATTGTGGCATTAATGCATCTCTGTGTGTCTGTCTGACTTTCTGTCTCTCCTGCTGGTTCCATCCATTGTTGTTGTGCTATGTTTACCCAATGCCTTTGAGCGCTGTGGTCTCACAACTGGAGATAGAGACCCACACTCAGTCTTGGAGAGCTGCAACAGCCCACCCCCCCCCCCCCCCCCCCCCCCCCCCCCACTCCCCGTCTTAGCACTGAACCCAGCCAGCCAGCTTTGCTGCTGCACATGTCATGGGGCGGGCGGGAAGGGGGGGGGGGCAGGTTTACTGGGGCAGAAAGGGAAGAATTCCCCCCGGGCAGGCAGCAGGCAGTGGCCCCGCCACGCTCTCTTACCCTTTCACTAAGCTGTGATGTCACCCAGGGGAGAGGCAAGGAGAGGGATGCTTAATGTCCAGCCAGTCGTTCTCCAGTGATCTCCCTATCCTTGACCTGTTTTGGCGCCATTAAGAAAACCCCATTGTTATGACGCTGTTGTTTGTTTACACTGAACCAAGCCATCATGTGTCATGCTACACCAGCGTGCAGCATGGGCAGCATGCTGGTGTTCTATGTAAGCTACGATGTTGCTTTTCAGAGACGTATGATCTTGTGTTAAGAGTCTTGCTTAGCTGCTAGACTGCATCACACCCTGTCCTGTCTTGCCATATTGGCTTTTCCCCTACAAACAGACAACGATTTTACTCTGTGAATGGCAGAACAACAATGCCTTGCGTTTTCTTGCCTCGTGGCCGAAGGCATTATGTTTTGGGGTTGTCCATTCATCTGTCTCCATCCTGATCTTGCGAATGCGATATCTCAAGAACACCTCAAGGCATGGCTTCAGATTTGTTAGAAATGTTCAATTGGACTCTACGATCAACTGATTTGATTTTTGAGGTTGATTTTTGATGTTCAAGGTCACTGTGACCAGATGTACAGTAGGCCCTATGTCCATTTCTCTTGAACAAGATGCCTTGAGGCACATTCGTCAAATTTAGCATGAGCGTTCGACTAAACGACTGGATAGATTCCTATCAACTTGATAATGTATGTATTACATGCTCGTTACACAATTGTAACCAGACGTTCACGGTTGCCTGGGGGAATACCACTGCAACAAGGTAATTCTAATTATACAGACCGTCGACACAAAATGACTGCTCAGCATTTCCACCTTGAGTAGACTGTGGAAATGGAGCTCTCTTTCTCTCTCTCTCTCTCTCTCTCTCTCTCTCTCTCTCCTCTCTCTCTCTCTCTCTCTCTCTCTCTCTCTCTCTCTCCCTCTCCCTCAGTTTCTCTGTTGATTCTGACTGACACAGTTTAATCACAGTTAACCCTGTCTCTTTCCATCCCTCCGTCTCTTTCCATCCCTCCATTGTGTCTCGCTCTTGATCTATCTCTCACTCAGTCACTCTTTCTCACTCTCCTTTACTCTGTTTTTCCTTTCCTTTGGGGTTTCTGACTGACAGTAGTGGAATTGTCGGTTCCAACTCTCTCTCTCTCTCTCTCTCTCTCTCCTCTCTCTCTCTCCTCTCTCTCTCTCTCTCTCTCTCTCTCTCTCTCTCTCTCTCTCTCTCTCTCTCTCTCTCTCTCCTGTCTACTCTTGTTTCTCGCTACATCCTTTCACCTTTATCACTCTTTATCCACCCTCCCCCCCTTTATCTTGTCTGTCTATCTGCTTCTCTTCCTTTTTGTCCAATTTATATCTCTCATTCTGTATCTCCATCCACTCTCTCACTCTGTCTGCCTGTCTCTCGGTCTGTCTGTCCTCTCTCTCTCTCTCTCTCTCTCCTCTCTCTCTCTGCTCCCATTTCCTAGTCCTGTTTTTTTTTATCTATTCCTTTCTTCTCTCCTCTTCTCTTCTGTAGCTCCCGATTGAGGACACAGAGCCTCAGGACACATTTAAAGCCCCGGTCTGCACGTCCCGGTGTCTGTCTGTCTGTCTGTGTCTGACTCACTCACATTAATAAAATGGTGTCAGAGTCCACACTGGCGTCTGGACCCCCCACTGGCAGCACAAGGCATTGAGTGTTCACACGCACGCACACACACACACACACACACACACACACACACACAAACAAACAGGGCATCGAGTGTCCACACACACAAGGCATTGAGTGTTCACACACATAGGGGTATCAAGTGTCCCCACACACACTGGGCATCAAATGTTCACACAATGAGAATCTTCAGCAGTTCATCAACAGATATATAAAACAAATCTATACAATAGTTGTGAGAATTACAGTACTGTCTGAACACAGCACAGAATACTTGGGAGTGTCTGTCTGTCTGTCTGTCCGTGTGTGTGTCTGTGTCTGTGTGCCTAGTAGGCTACATGGCAGGGGATGAGGGAGAATTAATTTTCCTAAACCACATGCCGGCTCTGCTGGTGGTAGATACCAGAGTGCTGGCTACACTATAATATGATCAATATAAGAACACTTTGCACTTGTACTTTAATGCAGGTTTATGGTTGCTTTCAGCCTGAATTATTAAACATAAAAGTAGCTGTTCACCACCAACTTTACTGTTGAGTTGACTGAAAGAAAATATAGGCTGGACTTCTTTGTTAATGTTATCAGGAAAGAACAGATGCTAAGTACGGGCAGCTATCCGGCTTGAATTTCCCCTTGGGGATCAATAAAGTATCTATCTATCTTCATAGTAAAGGAAGTTAAGGGTTTAGGTAAAGGTAAAGTTCAAGAGGAAGTTTTGTGTATTTTCAGTGTTAGACTGTTGTTGTATGACTGAGTCATAGATATCATAGAGATAGATGACTGTATGAATGCCCTGAAGGACAATAAAATTGTCATAGCAGCAAGAGATATCAAATACGGATATCAACTGTCAAAAAAAAATGCACACGATCCAATATAGCAGTGTAGTAGTTCACCTCCACCCACACACACACACACACACACACACACACACACACACACACACACAGAGAGTGCAGTTTGCCTCTTCCCTCATACTCCCATGTTATTTTGGTTGCTTTGTTGTAGGGAAAGATGTTTATGCAAAATTGCAAAATGTGTTATGGTCAGTAATATGATGAAGTCCCACAATTGATTTCCATTAAAGAAATTGAGCCAGACAAGGTTGCATACTCCCCAGATAAGCTGCCATAGGTTTACATTCATTTGCTTTACCTCACCTAATGTTGACTCTCTGCTGATGCTCAGGGCACATAGAATAGATTACAACGACGATGATGTTGTGTTTTAGGAACTGCTAGCTGTGCACTTAGCAAGTAATCATCATGGAGCAGTGCAGACTCAGCTCCTCTCTAATGGAATTGTGTCTGAGGCCTGGCGTGGAGAAGACACTGGACTTTGGTAATATGTGGCCTGCGTAGACACAGTTTATACTACTGTATGCTCTAATGGCGCATGCCTCTCCCTTTCCCTCTCCCTTGCTAGTGTGCCTGGATTTGATGTGGGTAGGCTAGTCTGAGTATGTTATGGGGTAGGCTAATCTGTTGTGAGGTAGGCTAGTCTGAGTATGTTATGGGGTAGGCTAGTCTGCTGTGAGGTAGGCTAGTCTGTTGTAGGGTAGGCTAGTCTGAGTCTGTTGTGGGGTAGGCTAGTCTGAGTCTGCTGTGGGGTAGGCTAGTCTGTTGTGAGGTAGGCTAGTCTGCTGTGAGGGTGGCTAACCTGTTGTGAGGTAGGCTAGTCTGTTGTGAGGTAGGCTAGTCTGCTGTGGGGTAGGCTAGTCTGCTGTGAGGGTGGCTAACCTGTTGTGAGGTAGGCTAGTCTGTTGTGAGGTAGGCTAGTCTGCTGTGGGGTAGGCTAGTCTGCTGTGGCGTAGACTAGTCTGCTGTGGAGTAGGCTAGTCTGTTGTGGTGTAGGCTAGTCTGCTTGAGTGTGCTGTGGTGTAGGCTAGTCTGTTGTGGGGTAGGCTAGTCTGCTTGAGTGTGCTGTGGTGTAGGCTAGTCTGTTGTGGGGTAGGCTAGTCTGCTTGAGTGTGCTGTGGGGTAGGCTGGTCTGCTTGAGTGTGCTGTGGGGTAGGCTAATCTGCTTGAATCTGCCCTTCTCTAGCAGGGGATGAAAGGGCTCTAAAGAGGGGAAGTAACAGCACCACCTTCTCTGTAAACACCTGTATATGTGTCTGTTTCTGTGTTTGTGTGTGTTGGAGAGAGTGAGAGGAGTGAAATTGTGTGGTAGGCATGATCCCGATCTGTGTGTGAGTGAAGAGTGGAGTGATGTGTGTGTGTGTGTGTGAGCAGGGGCTGGGGAGAGGAAAAGAAAAAAAATACTGGTTGGACAGCAGACCTTGTTGATGGGGCTGCCTTTGTCTGGCTCTGCATAGCACATGCCTGTATCTCTGTGCGTGCGTGTGTGGTGGGGGGTGCATACATTTGTGAACATGTCATCTACATATGGTATTGTGTGTGTTTTTATGTACATATTTGATCTGTTGTGTCTGTGTGGCTCTCTCTCTCTCTCTCTCTCTCTCTCTCTCTCTCTCTCTCTCTCTCTCTCTCTCTCTCTCTCTCTCTCTCTCTCTCTCTCTCTCTCTCTCTCTCTCTCTGTGTGTGTGTGTGAGATGTCATGTGCTCAGTGCCCTGTGGTCAGGGTAGTAGTCTGCAGTGGCGTGTGTTGTCCTTTCTTGGTCTTTTGGATGTGAGCACACACACTCCTCTGGTGCCCTGAGAATGGATCTGCGTGCGCCGTGCCTCAGACTTGAGCACATGCGTGTGCTCTTCTCCCTCCAGTAATCAGTCTCCTCTGGCTCACTTCTGTTATGGATACGGCCCTTGTCTGGCTCTGACAGGGCCCTGATATTTGTCCAGTTATGGCCTGAAGCGGTTGTAGTTTCCATCAACTCTTTAATGCAATACTTCAAAATGAAAATAAAAAAAGGTTGAGGAATACATGAATAATAATTAACGCCAGTGTATAATATAAATGAATGAAAGTAAATCGAAAAAATAACACCAAGATCATAGGGTCAATCCCTAAGTTATGAACATGTGATTAATATAAAGCAGCATATCAGTACTACACTAATGGTGTTGAATAAAGTCATGTAGGCTAAGTGTAAAGTGAATGCACTCTAACAGTGAGAACTCCTCATCTCTAGTTGGCATATCTTTGCGCCTCTGACTGCGGATTTCCCTGACATTGCTTACTGAGGAACACTCAGTCAGCGTTGGGGGATTTGTGATGAGCACAGATCACATGGAATTAAGGACATTGTTTTCATTTGTTTGTTTGTCCTATTTGAGAATGAAAAGATCTTAAGCGGGCTAAATACCCAAGGTCAGCTGTCAACCACGGGTCACCAGGTCGTGCTGAGCTTTGCTGTTGCTGTGGCGTCCATGCCAGGCTCTTGTCCATGGAGTCTGTTTCTTTTCACTCTCCTTCCTCCTCCTCTTCATCCGCTGCATCCTCCTCTGGTGTGCTAGCTGAGCCCTGTGCAGCCTCTCACAGATAAGCACTGTATTCTGCTCCGAGTGAGTGTCCCCTTTTGGCACTTAGTGGAGCTGGGTCCCCCGCCTCACACCCACCCCCCATCGTCCTCCCCCCAGTGAAGCACAAAACCTCAATTCAGCCCCCCTTCAGAATACTCACGCACACACACACACACACACACACACACACAGCGCTACCCCCCACTTCCACCCCCCTTCTTCAGCACTTCCTGTGGCTTGTGTGTCCCACAGCCCTGCAACCAACCCCCATACACACACACTCTCTCTCTCACACTCACACTCACACTCACACACACACACACACTCACACGGACAAGCACACTCACTCATACTCAACCTTGCGGACAGAGACTGACATACAGACACACATACTCATTAACTCAGTACACACACACACGTACACAAAAGTCACTTTCCGAGCCAGAGAGTGATAGAGGCTAAGCGACCACATGTCGAACAGCACGAGTCATCTCCAAAAGGAACATTTTGTGTTTGGGGGAGATTTGCCTTTTTGGACATTTCTTTTTTATTATTTGTTTGATATGGAGCCAGTCTTGTCGCCGCAATGACCATGTAAGACTAGCCCCAGTGTTTTATGATTTACAAGCCAAACACGAGCCAGAAGTACAGAGTGCCACAACAAGCCAAAAGTACAGAGTGGTAATCTCCGGTACGCCGAGATGTCTCTCGGAGATGGCGGTGCGAGTCGACCTTCGGCTCCTCCGTCCTCTCGTTGTTGGAGCAAGAGCTCCGAATCTCTCCCCAGGGTCCTCTAAGACCTGAACTGTCCCAATTCACAGAGGTGCCATTCACTGTTGCACTTTCAGTTCATCATAACAGCTCTCTTGCATGCTGTGTGTGTGTGTGAGAGAAACTCTTGCCTATGTGCCTGCCCTGTGTGTGTACATGCCATTCACTGTTACTGAGAGTGTGTGTGTGTCTTGGCCCTGACGGTGGAGTGTATTACAGACAAGACGTAGTCTTATAAAAGCTCTATTCACGGCCTGCTTTTTACTCGGCGGGATTATTCCACGTCGCCTCCTGGTTTCCAGTGGAGTCCGGCGTAGAGGTGGCCCCCATCTGGCCCATGTCACAGCCAGAGTCGGCGCCAGCTGCCGCTGGGCTGGGGGGGGGGGGTTGGGCCAGGCGGGCGGTCATTGGCTCCACGGCGTTTCCCGGTCAGGTTAACCACACGGTGTCTTTTTCTGGGCCGCTGGTCGGGTGTGACGGTGACGCCATGGCCCAAAGCACCGTCGCCGGTTTCTTCTCCCCTCACTTTTCCCTCTTCTCTTCTCTCGCTCCTCTCACTGGACCAGTGTGTTGTGTCTTAGCCTAGCAACCGCTGCTGCATCAACAAACTGCTACTGTGTGTGTGTGTGTGTCACCCCCAACTTTACGTGAAGTAGCTACATTGCATCAGCTTTGGCAGTAGTGGCTCGTTGCAAATAGCAACACTGGGAGGAAAGATCAAGTCCTGCTGGTCCCTGTGTGAATGGACCTCCAGTGACGGCCAGGGAGATAATGGAGTAATGGAGTTATCAGTCTGTTTACTCCTGCTGCTGTGAGTTGCTGTTGTGTTGTTATTATGAGCGGGAAATTGTATTTGAGCAAGTTCTAGATGGCGACAGCTAGATATCGGTTCTGTGGTTAATAGTGCTAGCAGTGTTCTCTTTTTCCGTGGTTGGTGGATTATGAGAAGGAATAACATGTTCCCTCAGTGTTCCATCAGTGATTTGGGATAATGCCCCTCCCCCAATGCTACAAAAACACATTTCAGAACACACAAAGCAACGGTGCAAGGAGGCTGTTGATTATGATGTTTGTCTGTCTGGTTGGTTCCGGAGGTCCAGTTCCAGCCAAACTAAATCCGCTAAATCTTTTTGATCAATCCTTGCAAATGCCACTTGATTATTCTGTCTGGTGGGACATTGCTGTCTGCATAATTGTAATTGTTTACAAAATCACTGTTAAACCCTGTCCTTGACGAACCTTGCTGCAACACGTAGGCTATTCTCATGGTGAAATTTGCATTAGAAACCTCTTGATATTGGACATCTGTTTGGAAGGTAAAAATAAATGTGCTAATTGGTTATATTTCCTGTGAAGGGTTTTTTAGGGTGAAAGGCTCCCCTTGGGAACTTTCTCTGCATCCTCTGCAGTGGTGCCTTGTCCTTTGGAGTAGATGTGGGATGAAATATTGAATATAAAATTGGCAGATGCTAGTGATAGGTTATTGATACACTGCCAACAAATGTAGATATTTTTATTTAAACATGCAGGTGTTCTTAATTGATAACTCGACTCATTTGACCAAACGATTCTGATGTATCATCACTACTGGGCACAAATGAATGAGTGAAAAGAAACTGACAGAGGAAATATCATAGAGTGCAAAAACTCTGAGCATTTTGTTGTTTGTACATCAAATACATGTACGTTTTGCCCATTTAGGGGTATTTTTGTGCATACTTAGGGATATTTTGTTTGTTCAACAGGTAAAGATATTGTGATTAGGCCTAATCATAGAGATATCATCACAGTAATAATCACTGAATTGTGATATTATTGTTGTTGTCGGCCAAGCGATTTGTGAAATACTCTGTGATCCCCTAGTTTGGAGGTGGTGGCTGTGGGGAAGGATGCAGAGCTGGGAACTAATGAGCTAAGCTAAGCTAGTTCCATCTATTCCAGTCTGGCCCCAGGCCTGGCCTTTCCCCACAATGCCTTCCTGGCCAGGGCATCTCCACAGTAACGCAGGAAGTGGGATGTCAGCCAGGAGCTCTCGCTGTTTCCGGGAATCCATCCCATAATGTGTGGTCGCAGCCTGTCTCATCGCTGAGTGTGAATGCACCAAGTCACACCACACCACACCACACCACACCACACTGCAGAGCACTTTTAATTTTAGATGGGGAATATGGCATATGCCCAGTGCACTAACGGAGCTCACACACTAAATTAACAGAACAGAAAACCACCTCAACTAGCTGGTTATGGAACCTGTACTGCCATGTCCATGATGCAAGAGACATAAGAACATGTAATTACATTTCAGAGCATGGTACCATCAAATTACTGGTGAAGTTTACAAACCCATGCATGCATCTTTGTTAATATTGCATCAGTGATGCTTTGAGTGCAAGCAGCTTAAATCTTTATGGGTGTTAATCTGAGGCTATTTCAGTTGTTGTTTGTATAAAAGCAGTGATTATGATGTGCATAAATAAACAAGGAACAAACAAGGAATGCAGTTTCATAAACACACTGAAATCGTTTTCCGTTATCAACACAAAATGATGGCCCATTGCGAGAAGTTGCATCTGAATTTGACATTTCAGGGCCAGTTTTTGAATATTTGTTTTAAGCCACAGCTTTTTGGGTCATTCCATGTCAATTCAACCAGGGCCCACGCCCTTAGGTTTCAAAAAAAATCTGAAAAAAATACCAGGTGTACCTATGTTACCCAGGAGACACACTGTAAAATTTACATTGTTTAGTTCTTGCGCTATGGGCTTTTGAACTTTGACAAAAAAAAAGAGGCTGAACAAAAGGCCGACACCCCCCTCCCCCTGTAAAACTGGCTGTATCTTGGAAAGTATTGATCTTACATGAAAGTAATTTTACAGTGTGTCTCCTGGGTAACATAGGTACACCTGGTAATTTTTTGAGGCCTAAGTGCGTGGTCCCTGGTTGAATTGACGTGGAATGACCCTTTTGCATTGATTGAAAAATTCAGACTGCTGTATAGTTGCACATCTATTTGTCTTCATGTCGCCATATATCTTCATGAAAGCACCACAACAAGATGCTTCATCCCTGCTTTAGCTTAAGAAGAGCACTTATCTGTAACGTAAATGATAAATAATCACCAGACCATTAAAATGCTACTAGTAGGCTACATCTGTGATGTTCATCAAGGCTTAAGAAAAGCCCTTTGATGTAATGGTACGCATGGTATGACGTTGTGCAGATAATGTGTGGACACTGGAATAGGTCCTTAGCAACAGAACAGACAGAACCGAACTTCATTAGCCACTTCCCCACTGTCGGGCCAATGCTGGGCCAAATCTGGGCCAATTAAGGCCTGTGGCGACCCATCGTTTCCCGGTTATTATCACTCCTGGTCCTTGATCATGCCACCGCGGGGCTTCCTCAGGGCTATTGTATTATTGTTTCTGGCCTCACCTTTACCCTCCAGCCGACCTGTGCTCATTGGTGCTTGAGGTAGAAGATTTATTGAGTTGGGAAAGGGAGGTTCAGCTCCCAAAACACGATAACTAGTTGTTCAAGTTATGTCAAAGGCTGCATTGCTTTTGCAGTCAACCGATGCATTGTCTCTGACTCTGTGTCCTCTGTGTTAGTGTGCTGTTGATGTCTTTGCTCTGTACCCATGTCCCATGTTGTATTTTCTTTGTCTTTTTAAAAAAAAAAAAATTGCTGCCATCTTGACCAGGACTCCCTGGCAGAAGAGACATTGTGTCTCAATGGGACCTTCCTGGTAAAATAAAGGTTTAAATTAAAAAAAAAATAGAAAAAAACGATACATTGGTCAACACACAAAAGCAAGAAGTGAACCGAAAGTAAAGGTGGCACAATCTGTCTGTGTAGACCATAAACATGGATGGAATATGACACTTATCCCTCAAAGTAACACATTGTAGGAATTCCCCTTGACCTTTAGCTCTAACGCGATTCCTAGTTTGTCTAAAACCAATGAAATAAGGCCATGCTCCTACTCGCAACAACAACAACATATCCTTTCCATATTGAAAGTCAGTGCAGCATCCACATTAATTTGAAGCCACTATTTTAAGGTAAAGGGACTAGGTTACAGTGTGTTCTATTGATTTGGTCGACTCTCGGTAGATTATGGTGCCTCTTGCTGGCAGTCATGTTGCAGCTGGGGAATATGAAGCGAACAGGCGAGTCGGACCTCTAATCTGTGTGCGGGCTGCAGGGGGTCGTCCGCTCGGCCCAGAGACCAGCGGGACAGAATAAAGGGGTCAGGATTGACATGCTGTGTATGAAAACTTCAGCAGAGTTATGTGCACATAGGATTAGGCTTAATGGCAATTACAGTGTAATCCCCAAGATTTGCAGTGCAGATCGATTTAGGGCTAAAGATTAGACGTCGGTTACTGGTGACGGGGAGATGAGAGGTAGTTAGGTAGGGAGATGGTAGAAGCCTACGGTAGTGATGTTGGATGTGTTAATCTGTATTTTCCTGATTTGTTTATGTATTTTGAAGTTAACTCAAAATTCTAAAGCTTGAATAATTTTAACCCTCTCTCTCTTTCTTACTCTTTCTGCAGGTTTCCTAAAAAAGCAATCAGGTAAGAGACTGGTGTATTTGTTTATCTATATTTTGTCATTGATGTGTTTGACAGAGTTTTTTCCAGCGGTGGCTGTTTGTAGTGTAGCGCAGGCGAAACTCCGCTGGCCAATCGGGCGCTGCCACGTCATATTTGAGCAGCGCAGGGCTCCTGGGTACAGACGCGTCTCAGTCTGGGCGACTGCAGCGGCACAAAAGCCTCCTGTTCCCACCGCCCGGCTCAGCCCTTCCCAGCCCTTCCCAGCATGCCCTGCAGAACAGAGGCCACTCTGACGATGCAGGCAGCCTGCGGATAGAAAGGGAGGGAGTGAAGGGAGGGAAGGGAAGGGGGTGGGAGAAGGTTTGGTAGTAGCAACAGCTGCTCTGTAATGCCTACCTGGGATAGCCTGTAGCTGGGGTTGTTGTTCTGGGAAGTCTGTGTGTGGAGGGGAAGAGAGAGAGTTGGACTGGATCTGGTAGCAGCTGCTCTGATGACGCCTACTGTAGGCTACCTGTAGCTTTGGTTCTTTTTTTCTTTTTTTTCTTATGTACATTTTGTTATTATTAGTCAGTCAGCTGGTGTTGAGCAGCTGTGTCCAGGTTGGGCCGGGCTGGGCTATAGACAAACAAGCTCTGCTGGTCAGAGTTGTCACTCACAAGTCATGTTGCCCTGGGTTACACAGGATTGAAGCTGTGTTAGTGTAGAAACATTGCCTGCTTTTAGATTTACCTGAGGTCATGAGCATGGCCTTGCCTGTGGCTGAGCAGTGTTTGTGCAGGCAGAAGGCTGTGGTTGTATAGCCAACAGGCAGTACGCAGTAATTAAAGTAGGGCATTCCACGCATCATCCTTAGGAAACTGTGCAATCTAGTGCTTCTCAGTAGGACAGCAGGTTTTAAGAAAAAGGGAGGGAGTTGGAGCACACTTATCGCTTGCGGTCATTTCAGTGCAAACACTTGATTAACGTTTCGACACTACTGTGTCTTCATCAGAGTAGGCAGTACGTGGTGTCTGTGTAGGCTGCAGGCAGAGAGCTTTATCTGTAAAGCCAACAGGCAGAAAGCTGAGTCTGAGCAGGCTGCGTTCAGAATGCTGTGATTGTATAGGCTACTTGCAGAACGTTGGCTGTGTACCCTGCTGGCTGCAGGGCCCTGTGTTTGCAGGCTGTGTTTGGTTTTGGGCTTTGCTGTGGTAGCCCAGGCGGTAGGCAGGGCCCGGTTTGGGTTGGGCCTGGCCCAGTTGGGGCCGGTCGGGCCTGTTGACGACAGGCCTGTGGCCGGGGCTGTATTTCTGGGTTGGTCTTTTCTTGGCACGAGTTGAGTGGCGGCTCCTAAAAGTTCTAGAAGGAAAAGCCCTTCACTGTCCCAATATGGTCACATGACTCGCACAGCCCAGACTGGCCAATCAGAATCATGTGTCCTATGTGACTGAGCATCTCAGTGGCTGAAGGTTTTCTGTTTGGAGACCTCTGCTCTTGTTTTATGAGGCCTATATAGTGGGGGACAAACTACTAGAGATGCACCGGTATGTTGGCCAACATTGGTATCGACCAATATCGGCTTAGATTGAATGATATCGGCAGTCGGCAAATTTATATGACATTAACCGATGACAGTTGCAGTGATTTTTATTATTTTGCATATGAAGGCCTGAAAGACCGAAAAATGGTTTAATTTTTTTTATGAATATTTTTGTTTCCACTCTACTAAAGGCTATCAATAACAAGAAAAGCTAGGTAAACAAAGAAAGACTGTTGTTTGTTGTTATTTTTGCTGTTTTTGTTGTTATTTTTGCTCTGTTGTCCTGAACATTCTCTTGTATGTATAAATCATGCCATATTTATGTAAGTAAATCATAAATTAAATGCGTAGGTTATCTTATTTATTGTACATTGACACATGTTTAGTACTGCACACCCTTTTTGGGGTATGTAAAACACCTAATGAGCCTTCTGTTGTGCTTGTTCCCCATGGCAGAAGCAGCAGTATTCTCAGCAAAGACCACCCCCCAGACAAGAAGCCCAAGAGTGACAAAGGCTCACTCTCACCCCCCCATGAGTTTGACCCTACAGGTAACCAGCACCCCTCTCTCCTTTTACACTTACACACACACACACACACACACACACACACACACACACACACACACACACACACACACACACACTCAAAACATACACACCTCCATAAATGTCCCAACACACTCTTGTGCTCATCCACTCTCTCTCACTCACTCACTCACTCACTCACACACACACACACACACACACACTCAAAAACACATGCAAACATACAGACACACCTCCATTAAAGGAGAATTCCGGTGTGATCTTGACCTAAAGTGTATCGAAACATGATACCGAGTGTGAACGTATGTCTCATAGCCCATCTCGGCTTGTCCCCTGCACTCCAAAATCTGGCGCTAGTTAGCCGATGCTACCAACATCTTTTTCAATAGTGGTGCTTCGGCATCGGGCTAGCCATGCAAATAAATCACTGTTTTACACCCATTTACGAGGCTCAATGTATCTCCACACTTCATTGGTAGACTTCCGAGGGCCCTGACATTTAAAACGAGACATTGAGAACTTTGAAAAAGCACTGGTAGTTTACTTACAAGACGATTTATACAGACAGTATCTTCACGAAGTTTAGCGTTTGCAGCCATCTTGAATTTAGTCACGATAAGTCGAGCAACGAGTAAGAATGAACAGCTATGATAAGGGATCAGATTCCAAAAATAATTCAGTGGAAATGCATGGATTCCAGTTGCTGCTACTGGAAGAAACTGGAATCCATGCATTTCCACTGAATTATTTTTTGAAGGAAGTTAGGGAGTTTAGGAAGTCTACCAATGAAGTGTGGAGATACATTGAGCCTCGTAAATGGGTGTAAAACAGTGATTTATTTGCATGGCTAGCCCGATGCCGAAGCACCACTACTGAAAAAGTTGTTGGTAGCATCGGCTAACTAGCGCCAGATTTTGGAGTGCAGGGGACAAGTCGAGATGGGCTATGAGACATACGTTCACACTCGGTATCATGTTTCAATACACTTTAGGTCAATATCACACCGGAATTCTCCTTTAATGCCCCAACAAACTCTTGTGCTCACTCTCTCTCTCTTTCACACACACACACACACACACACACACACACACACACACACACACACACACACACACACACACACACACACACACACATACACACACTTGTCTGTCCAGAAGAAGGGCATGTGTGGTTTGAAGTGTGTGTGTGTGTGTGTGTGTGCATATGCCTGTGTGTGTTAATGCACCTGTGTGCAGGTTTGCTGGTGTTTTCCATTTGTCTGCTGCTCACAACTGCAGTACAGCAAAGCTTTCAGGCTCCTGTGTTTAACAGCGCTGATGAGGCTTTATACAGAGACTGCTTAAAGCTGTGGCGGCCCAGTGCGGTACTGTCAGTACTGGTCCTGTTCTCTCCCCTCTCAAGATCATGCAGGAGACCCAGGGCCTGTTTCTGCCAAGCACCGGCAAACATGCACCCCATGTTTCATACTTGGCTGGCATGGAAGCCAATCATGCACATGATCTGTGAACCCTGGTTGTACTAAACCCACACGGCATACACTGTAAAAGGTCTCAAGCAAGCATGGCCAGGACTGATGACTACTAATGTGAGTGGTGTGCTAGTTCTGGTCCGGAACCGACCCGATCCTGGTCCAGTTCTAGTGGTTCTGTGCCAGAGTAGGACCACATTGGCTGTATAGTCAGCTGTCATCTTGCTTCTAGGTGACTCCATTAGAAAGAATGAGGTTCTATTCACAGATTTGACTGGGGAATCGGAAAAATGATAGAGAGGTAGAGAGGTTTGATTCACAGTCTTTGACCGGAGAATTTGAGAATGGCCTCTTTCACAGGGAGAGAGTGAGTGAGGATTGCTTGGTAGTTCTGTACTGTAAAATTGGAGAATGACATCCTAGGTAGAGAAAGGGAGAGTGGACTTGATTGGCAGTTTTGACAGAGAGGATTGGAGAATGGTGTCTTAATGAGGGTGCTTTAGCCCTGGAAACTTATCCTTGTATGAGTGCTGAGCGTTTAGCCTTGAAGTCACCAGTCTTTTAATAGGATTGTGTTCCCTCAATCCCGCACTCTGAAAGGGCCCCTCTATGTGTGTGTGTGTGTGTGTCCGTGTGTCCACTGGGCTGGTGTTGATCCACTCTCCGATGGACTTGGCGTTAAGCTGTAAGAGGCGATGTTTTCTCTAGCACTTAGTCAGGCTTTCCAGCCATATAAAGGCATTTTCGCCCAGCTCCGAGCGCCCCTTTTCCTAAGGTGGGACACTGGTGTCATTCATGGTCACGTTGGAAACCTGCTCTCAAGGCCTGATGGGGCTTTCTTTCACCATCTCACTGGTTTTGAGAAGGTTTTTCCTTCAAGGCTTTCTCGCCGAGCTTTGCTTTTTGCATGACGTGTCATGACTTCTAACCAAACTAATACAAGTTTATTTTCCATCCAGTGTTCCATTCAGTCTTTTATGATTTTTCTCCTGAATAGTGTGGCTGTCATTACTAATATCTCTCAGTATTGCAACTACCACCATATTTGTTTAACTCCTAACTGTCTGCACATGTAACCAGAGTGCTGTTCTGTGTGAACTGAAGCCGCACCATTCATCCGTAAACACTGGGGTTGAATTTCTGCGCTTCCTTTTTCATTTGAGTTTTCTCTTTTTTTTTGTTCTCCATATCTCTCTTTCTGTGTGGGTGTGTTTTGCCTGTCTGGGTGTGTGTGTGTGATGTGTGTTATGGTATGGGTGCACAATGTTGCGTGTGTGTGTGTGTGTGTGGCCAGACGATCAACTGCAGAGGAAAGTAGGCAGTGAGGTGGTGGAAGTCCGGCCTGAGTCCTGCGGTAAGCCTGCTTGCTGCTGCCGTATTATGTGTGTGTACGCAGGTGTGTGTGTGTGTGTGTGTGTGTGTGAGAGAGAGACTGTGTATGGTGCTACGACTCTGTCTTTGTTCATCCATTTTATTGTTTGTGTGTGTATGTGTGGTTCTCCATCTTTATTGTTTCTTTGTGAGTGTGTGTGAAGCTACTGTATGTATGTGTGTATGTTGTTCAAGCGTCTTTATTATTTGGTCTGTGTGTGTGTGTTATTTCATCCATCTTTGTTGTTTGTTGTGTGTGTACACTGTGCGCTCTGTGTGTGTTTGTGTGTGTTTGTGTGTGTTTGTGTGTGTGTGTGTGTGTGTGTGTGGTGTTCATCCATCTTTTGTTGTGGGCTCTGTCTCCATTATTATTTGCATTCTCGGTCCTCTGCCTTGGCTGCCTTTGTCCCTGTACCCTCCTCCCTGGGTCTCAGTGATCCCTCTCTCCATCCCTCCATCTTCCTCAATTGCCACACCTCCTTCTTATCCCTTCCTGCATTTCTTTTAGCCCTGGCTAGGGGTGTCCCCTCTCCTTTCAAATACATCAGTTCAGTGCCCATGAGAGCGGTCAAGCAGGGCTTGGGTTATTCACAATGACTTCCCTCAAGCAGCCTCTGTACACACCAATGAGGAAGAGGGAGGGAATTCTGAACTACCAATAGGAAAGCAGACACAAACCCAGCCACCAATAAGAGTGGAGACTACATTTGTGTGACAGAGCTCGGGTCATGGGTGGGTGGATGTCTCAGAGTGGCTTCCTGCATGGAGACTCCAACCTCAACACTTGAATGCCTTCTGAGCCAATGATGAGAGAAAGACGGAGAGAATGTCCAATGAAATGCAGCCATAGTGTTCTTACAACTGATGGGCCTTGAGGTGGCAGACTCCAGTGGGAATGGGGATGGTACATGGCTTCTTTTGAGGAGATGCTTAGTTCACAGATGACGGCTCAACGGAGTGTCACCCTGCACTGTTGAGCTTGTATTTGTTTGCTCACCTTGCTGTTACTATGGTCAGTGTTGTCCAAGAGAAACAACAGGTTTGTGCAGGTACCTGGTGATTTTAAAGGGACACCAGGCAAGTTGATACGTGTGCGAGCCCTCGCTCGGTCTGAACCTATTTTCCTTTTCTTTGCATCTTCCGTCAAGGGTTTTCGCTGCATCTTCGCCGGCTCTGCCATTATACACACGTTTGCAACAATCGCTAGTGTTTTGTTAGCCTGCCTCTGTGCTGTGGATGCAGGATGTAAAGTGATCCTGCTTCTTGCAACATCTGAGACTTTGTGAGACTGAAGGTCGGCGGGTACGATACACTGAACTTGCAAGCGGGATATTCTTCCTACAGGCAGTAGGGGCGGATGAGAGAGTCTTCATTTGCCCTGTAATGAGTCATTTAACCATATACCGACTTACGAAGATGATTAATTAACACAAAAACGTTGCCTGGTGTCCCTTTAAGGGATTTATCAGTGTGCCAACATATGGACCAATGCCTAAAATACTCACAATAAAACTCACACCAGAGAGTATCAAAGTTATAAAAGCTAAAAGCTTCTTCTATTAGAAAGGTTAACACTTACCTTGAGTTAAGTTGCACAGATAAGCCACGTACCTGGAGCACTATAGCGGTGTTCCGACTATCGTTCCAAAGCCGGAGGAGCTAAGGTGTGACGGCTAACTGCTTCCCCATTATCACTCCTGGTGTTTAAGCTCCGTGGGGCCTCCTCAGGGCTGTTGCCCCCGGGTTTCTGACCTTTACCCTCTGGCCATTCTGTTCTTAGTGGTTCCTTCCATCTGTTGCTTTTGTGTTAGTAGTTAGTTGTATTAGGGCTGCAACTAACGATTATTGTCATAGTTGATTAATCTCGATTAATTGATTTGTTGTTTGATCAGTAAAATGGTGTTTTGTTTTGTTTCCCAAAGCTCAATGTCATGTCCTCAAATGCCTTTTTTTTGTCCACTCGGCAAATATATTTAGTTTACGGTCATAGAGAAGCTAGTAAAGCTTAACATATTCAAGTTTTAGAAGCAACAATTAGAGTTTTTAGATTCCTTAATAAATGACACAAACCAAATAACCAATTACCAAAATAGTTGGTGATTAATGTAGTAGTTGAACAACTGATTGATTAATTAATTAAATGTTGCATCCCTAATTGGTTAAGATTAGCGCTTGACTTGTCAGCAAAGAGATTATCATCTGAATTGTCTCTCTGTTTATTGATAGCATTGTTTATTGGTTGAATCTAAACACCTTTGCACTGTGTGTGTGTGTGTGTGTATGTGTCCGTCTGTTTGTCTGTTGTGTTTGTATTTGCAAGGCTGTTTGCGTGCGTGTGTGTGTGTTTGCATGTGTGGGTCTCTAACTTCCCGTCCTTGTCTGTCCGGTGCAGGGCTTGTGCAGAGATGCGTCATCATCCAGAAAGATGAGAACGGCTTCGGGCTGACTGTGAGCGGAGACAACCCTGTGTTTGTACAACACGTCAAGCAAGGTGAGTCCCTCTCCTCAATGGGTCGCTGTCCTCCTAGTCCCTCCACACACGTCAGCCATAATGAAGGGCATTCACTCATGCCTATACATTATGATTCAGAGTTTACAAACATGCTGTCAAAACCGCTAAATATGGAAGTGAGTAGCCTAAATATATTTTTGGTCAAAGTTAGGGTTTCCCTTCCTGTTCTAAATGTCACTCCTCCTGCAGGAAGTTATAGAGAAACGTCAGGGCTCTACACTAACATTTTTTCCAGGAGCACATGTGCGCCCAAATTAAAAAAGATTAGGAGCACAGACACAAATTTGGGCACACAGTCAGTTCTGTACTTAACTTACACATAATCTAACATTACACTGCAGCTAACAGTTAAACATGCCAGTGCACCAATTGCGAAGATTAAGAATGACTGACGACATTTAGGCTACAGGAAACAGGATTTTAAAGATCAGTGCCTACTTTATTTTCAGTCTGTTCTATTTTCCTACATTTTGTTAATGTAAAATAATATAATACATTGCCATATTTGCATTCAGCCTGTATATCAAGTATCCTGCCAAATGTAGGCTAATTTATTTATTTGTGAATCCATCTGTAGCTAATCCAAATATGCCTATGGTGACCTATCTGACTGCATACTGAATACTACTACTACTAAGACAGTCAATTTGCTCTTCCACAAAACCCAACATAGTCTAATCAAGGATATATATTTTTTTTAATACTTTTGCACTTCAGCTTGTATTCAGTGTAAACAAACAAGAATGCATGGAAGCCTGGAGTTGTCAGTAGCGTTCTACCTTTGAATAAAATGGGAGTATTACGGGAGGCTACTTTTGTGCCGGTTCGTTACAGCTATATTTTGCATATTGCAGCCAATACGTCAACTGGGCTAAAAGGCATGTTAGGTTACCTTTCCTTCTCTCACTGCATTCTCAGAATCTCATCCTGTTTCTCCTATATCCGATGAATTCGGTGGATAGAAGAACTAATTTCTTCAATCTTTGCATCTTGGCTGGCTAGTCTAACTTTCCGCTTTTTCTGCGCGCTCTTGGATTTGATAGAAGCGACTACTAGCGAGTCACAACGCGAAACTGCTAACGTTGATGGGAGGTGTAGTTTTTATGCTGCATTCGCAACGTGATTCTATGGTTTGCACCAGTAATGTTTCCCGATGTTGCGGTGTATTTTGTAGACAAACATTGACATGGTTAGAAGTCATTCGCACCAGTGCGCCTAAATATTTTTTTGCACTCGCACGCCATCATTTTCATGTGCGAGTGAAATGGGCGCACTGTAGAGCCCTGAATGTATAGTTATAGTGAAGTTAGTTGAAGTGATTTATAGTTACAGTGAGTTAAAGTGAGTTACAGTTAGTGTGAGTTAAAGGGAGTTACAGTTAGAGTGAGTTAAAGTGATATATAGTTACAATGATTTACAGTGAGTTTAGGTTTGATTGAATGACCTACAGGGAGTAATAATGAGACCTATGGTTAAAGTGAGTTATAGTTCATGTGAGTTAAAGTTAGTTACAGTTAGAGTGAGTTTAAGTGTAGTTACAGTGAGTTATATTTACAGTGACCTTAACATAACATTTCCAAAATCAACTTTTAAAAGTGGTTGCCAGCTTGGCAACCAGGAATGAGGTTTTGGCTGCCAAAGCCAACCAAATCTTATTGCCACTTGTAAAGTTGAATCTAATCTAATCTAATCTAACAACCAGGCAACCATTACAGTTGAGCCCTGTTTTAATGGCACATAACCTCATAACATGACGAATGGCACTTCTGCTATTCTATGTAGGCAATTACCGACCTAGCAACCTTTTCTGGTTTCGGGTAGGAAATTGCCCAAAGTGAGTTACAGTATAGTTACAGTGAAATTGAGTTATACAGTGAGTTTAAGTAAGTTTTGGTTACAATGAGTTGAAGTGAGAGTTATCGTTACAGTTTATAGTTACAGAGAGTTAAAGTGAGAGTTATCGGTACAGTGAGTTATAGTTATAGTGAGTTAAAGTGAGCGTTATAGGTACAGTGAATTATAGTTACAGAGAGTTAAAGTAAGAGTTATAGTTACAGTGAATTATAGTTACAGAGAGTTAAAGTGAGTGTTACCGTTACAGTGAGTTATAGTTACAGTGAATTATAGTTACAGAGAGTTAAAGTGAGTGTTACCGTTACAGTGAGTTATAGTTACAGTGAGTTATAGTTACAGAGAGTTAAAGTGAGGGTTACCGTTACAGTGAGTTATAGTTACAGTGAGTTATAGTTACAGAGAGTTAAAGTGAGCGTCTCTGGGGCAGCTCCAGTCCACTCTGCAGTGTTCTGCAGTCCTCCAGTCTCGCTGCTTCCTGGAGCGAAGCAGAACTGATAGACTCTGAACAAGCCCAATTAGGGTTCCCTCAGCCTGAAGCTGCAGAGAGGGAGAGAATAGCAATATACTCTCCGACACTTAGATGAGAGAGAGATGAAGAGAGAGATAGTGGTTCTGGTGGCTGTATTGCTGGTATGGGTTTATTTATTTTGTGCTTCTGTGCTTGAGTGCTTGTTTTTAAAGTAATCTAAAGAAATCGGATCTGGACTGGAAACGGTGCATGTTGTATTAAAGTGTGTGTGTGTGCGCGTGTGCATGCTTGCTTGGTTTAGTGCTTATCTGTGTTTGCCACCACCACAAACGACCTTATCTGCCACCAGTCGTGCACTGCCGATCTGATTGTTCTACATTATTGATTGATCATCTCAGTTTAACAGCATGGCCACTTGGCGCTGTGCCTATGTGCTGTGCCCGATCGATCGCTGTGTTCCATCCTCCATCTTGTGATCTCTCACCAGTTGCAAGCTGCTTTTTTCTCATTATGAGCTTAAAGAAAGTGTATGTGTCAGTGAGTGTGCGCTTATGTTTGTAAGTGTGTAGATATATGTCTACATATGTCTCTGTGTGTGTGCGCTCATCTTTGTAAGTGTGTGTGTGTGTAGATTAGTGTCGTCATGATACCAAAATTATGACTTCGATACGATACCTGCCATAAATATCTCGATGCTCGATATTGAAACGATACCACGGCAAAATCCTAAAATATCTGGAAAAGAAAGGACGCAGACCTCCTCCAAGTGTATTGAGCCATTTGTGGTGAATTTGGTGCACATTTGTAGTGTGCAGGTCAATTCTGGGTTCTAAACTTCCTACATAATTATTATTTTTTATAGACAGTAAAATAGTAATTTGTGTGTGATTAAGTCCTTTGTTGTCTCCATTTACATGGTGTTGTGTTTCGGCAATAAAGTACCTTTTAAATAGCCAAAGTAGCCTAGGTCAAGGACAGTGTTAAAATTACTGCATGCAAATCACTGAATGCTATGCGGAGGGGCCTAATCTTTAGGCCATCTGATGTAGGCTACCCTAGGCCTTCCTGTGTTTATAGGATTTCTTTGACAGTTGCAAAGGGGAAAAGGTGAAGATAGTCTTCTTTGCTCCCAGTGTACAAGTACGACGTTCCAACCAGGTCTTTGTCAGATAGGCCTACACCATTACCTGTTGCAATATATCTGTGTAGGCTACATTACGTCTATTTCTTTGATAACATTATTTGCTACCACGTAAAAGCCGCTATTATTATAATTAGGACTCAACACGCTTCAGTGGCATTATAGCCTATGCTGTGGGCTTCAATTGGCGCATTTCGGGTAGCCTACCCTACATCTGGGCAATAATTATTTAACAAATTGCAGTCTACATGCCATGACAAACATTACCAGTAGTACTGACCGAACATTGCGTTTTCATCACAGCACACTATGATCAGTCGTTGTCTCGTCAAAATTCACTGATGAAGGAAGGTTTGTTTTATCCCAGAAAACCATACTCATTTCAGTTAGGCTAGACTAAAACTGAAGAGATGAACTTGGCACTAATCATGTAGTGGTGTTTTCTATAGCCTATTCGTTAACCTGTCGTTCTTTGAACTCTTTTAAAAATGTTGGGATATGTCTGCGAGGTGCTTAGCCAAGTTCTATGCGTAGCCTACTGCTTTTGAATGACTGAGATATTTTACAAACGGGCCTCTGTGTACCTGATGGCTTGCCTTCACTATCCGGGCGATGTATCCGTAATAGTTCCAGATTTCACTTCACCTTCTGTTTTATCTACAAGCCGAGGACTTTCTGCAAAGAACTAGTTGACGTTGGCTGCGCACTCATTCACTCAGAGATGCATGCTTGACACGCCCACTTGCCTAGATTCGTGCATGGAGAGTGGGAGCAGTCCACACAGACACAGAACATTATTATTTTAATAAAGTATCGATTCTAAAAACGTTTTTTGCGTTAAGGCATCGTGATACCTTTTTAGTATCGATACACCGTGCAACACTAGTGTAGATAAATGTCTATATGTTTGTGTGTGTGTGTGATTGTAGCAATACTGCGCTGGCTGACTAGGCATCTAGGAAGCAGTGCCAATTTTTTTGCATAGAGAAAATGAGCCTGGCTGGAGCATAGCCTTATGCTTCCTTTGAGTAGAACAGATCTCTCCCAGCAGCCTAATACCTGGACGCTCTCAATGTGACACTGTCACTAGCCACGTTTACATGGACACTTCTATTCCGATTACAAACGGAATAACGGCTCAATCGGAATAAAAATAGTCATATAAACACCTCAATCGGAATGAAAATTCCTGATCCCATCAGAATTTTAATCGGAATGAAAGAGGTGGTGTAGTCCGTTCCTGTCCGATTGAACAGCATGTATATGGTCATTCGGATTGACTGCTGTATCTTCTCAAGGAAAAGTAGGCAATGACTACTATTCCGATCAAAGATTCTAAAGCGCTTGAGAGCAGCTGATCGGAATAGAACGTACCCCATGTAAATAGACAGCACAGATTTTTCAATCGTAATAGTTTAATTGGAATGACAAAAAAAAACTGTCTACGTAAACGTGGCTACTCGGACTCAGTAGGGAAGGATTAGAGGAAATGAGGTGCATCATAATAGGGAAATCTTCTATGTGGTTTCTCACGTTTCTCCATAGTCCCTGCAGTCGTGAAATTATCTAGCAGTTTAGAAATGAAGACATGTTCTTCCCAGGAACACACAGCAGCTAATCAATCAATCAATCAATCAATCAGGGTTTGCTAAAATTATGTATGTGTGGTGGAGCATGTCCTTTATGCCATAAGGAGTAAATTGGAGATATTTGGAGATGTCCAGCATGTATTGCTCTGTTGAGTGCTGTTTATAGCGTAATCTTATTTTGTGTATAGTGAGTATAGTGTAAGTAAGAACTCTCTTCTGTTTAGGCTACTACAGGATCAGTTTCAGCTCCTTGCTGCTTCATGTGGTTTAGCGTTTCAGTAAGAGCTTTGATGATTGGTCTGTGAAGTTAGTACTGGCAGTAGGAGCTCCTGTGATTGGTGTGTGTGTGTGTGTGTAGTTGCAGCTGTGTGGTGTCTGTCTCTTTGATGTGAGAGTGTGTGCATGTCTGAGTCGGGGCAGATGTTGGCCACTCTAAAGCACACAGGGGGATTAGTTTCCCAGCCCAGTATCACTTAATCATGTTCCCGCCCGAGGATCACTTAGCAGGCCGCACACTAACACACACACACACACACACACACCAGGCTTCATAAAAGCCAGCAGAGGGGGGGGGGCATCCATGGTTACATTTACATTTAGTCTATTTGTTACATGGTTACATTTACATTTAGTCTAATGTAGTTGGTAAATGCACACTTAGCTGAGGTGATCAACTGATTGAAAACAAAGAAAACCCTCTTTGACCCTGATTAAGGTGTAGAAAACGATGGCACGTTGGTCGAAATAAAAGAAAATAGTTTTGCATGGACGGTTTGAGCGTGTGACCACTCTTTACATTTAGTCCTCAGATGCCACATGCTGTTATGCAAAGCGACACAGGTGAGGTACGATTAGGTTCCAGGTTTCGTTTTGGAACTGGTTCCAAATGTTCCGATCCATTGGAATCGCCACCAGGCAACGTTTTTGTGTTAATTAATCATCTTCGTAAGTCGGTATATGGTTAAATGACTCATTACGGGGCGAATGAAGGCTTTCTCGCCCACCCCTACTGCCTGTAGGAAGAATATCCCATTTGCAAGTTCGGTGTATCCTACCCGCCGACCGAAGCAGGATCAGTTTACAGCACAGAGGCAAGCTAACAAAACGCTAGAGATTGTTGCAAACGTGTGTATAATGGCAGAGCCGGCGAAGAAGCAGCGAAACCCCTTGATGGAAGATGCAAAGAAAAGGAAAAGAGCTTCAGACCAAGTGAGGGGGAGTTTCGTAGAGAAAAAGTATCAGGCTTGCCTGGTGTCCCTTTAACGTTAAGATTTCACTAACGATTCCCAATGTTCCGTTCTGTCCCATCCATTCCCGCGTCTCGGCACGTCACAGTATGCGAAATTGACATTTTAAAGCATTCAACTTCTGTATTGATATTGCACACTTGATATTCATTCTCTAAAACCACTTTAAATTAGAAGTTCAAAGCCAACAACTCTCAAAGCCATCCTATAAGTGTTCAGCAAATGGCATAGGAATCGATAAGAAATCGCATCGATAAGCAGACCTGACAATGGCATCGATATTGATAATTTCTTAACAATGCCCATCCCTAGGTACGATGCACTCATACAGCTAATCAAGAGAAAAGATGGGTATTCTTTTCAAAGTGCTTGAAGGTTCTCTTTGAGCCCAGGGCGAGGCTTAATAAGGAAACTGGTCGTCCTGTAGGTCTTTTTTTTTCTCTGTCAGCCATAAGATTGTCTTTCATGGCCGGTTAACATTACCATGCAAAGTCAGTGCTATTCTGGTTTGAATTGACAGATATGGCTATTCAGAGACTTTATGAATACATTAGATTATTAGATTCATCATGCATAATATGCTTCGATTATATAATTTGTAGCAATGTTTGTAGGAGTCTTTAGGGTAGCTCTGGAGTGTTGAAGAGGTGGGAGTTATATTAAAATGTTTAAATCATAAGGTGTTGTTGCAGAACTCTTGAGGACCACTTTTAGGGTGTAGGTGTCTTAATGTTTGCCTGTGTTTTTTCCTCCCCTGCTTCAGATGGAGCTGCTATGCGAGCTGGTGTTCAGACGGGGGACAGGATCATTAAGGTGCCTTTGCTCACACACACACACACACACACACACACACACACACAGACAGAGAGAGAGACAGACAGACAGAGACACACACACACATGTACATAGAGAGAGAGAGACATACGCACATACACGCTTGTGTACTGGCCTCGAGATGGCTGATAGGATCATTAAGTTGCTTTATGGAGCCTGAACCTCCCAGATACCTCCTGTTGTACATGCCCTGTGTGCACTGCACCTCTCCTCTGTCAACATGCATGCTCACACATATGTACCTGAACTCGCGCACGCACACGCGCACACACACACACACGCACACGCGCGCGCACACACACACACGTGCACAGACTCTCTCTACATGCACTTGTACATGTTTTTTTTTTTCTTCCCCTGTCTGTCTAGACACACACAGATATAACATCCATGCCATGCATGTTTTTCACCTGTCTATACTGCCCCCTGATGGGCATCTACCCATATGACAAGTATCTCTGACGACATAATAACAGGAAGTCATTTCTTGGGAAAGCCATGATGCGGCTATATTGTTTTATTGTTTATCTGTTTTGTTCTCTGGAATTTGCATTAATGTTGTTGTTGTTGTTGTTGTTGTGGTGTTTAGGTTAACGGGACCTTAGTAACACAATCAAATCATGTGGAGGTTGTCAAGTTGATAAAATGTAAGTATGGCCAGCTACAGTACATTATAAGATTCCACCACAACCTATTCCATCTTCTCTGCTCCTCATACTTGATAGGGTGTGTGTCTGTTTGGTAATTTGTATGTTCACTGTTTGTGAGCTCAGGAAGTTTAGTTTCCAAAACAATATTAAAGCGCAGGTTTTAAAACCGCAAAATAGGACTGAACATAGACAAGCATAACAACCTTGACAACTTGAAGTATTACCCGAACTGTGTGTGTGTGTAGGCGGATTATGACGCTGATATGCCTGTGACTCTCTGCTTGTCTCTCCTCCCCTCTCCTGCTCTCGGCAGCGGGCTCGTATGTGGCCCTCACTGTTTTGGGGCGTCCCCCTGGGCTGCCCCAGATTCCGCTGACAGAGGGCGATGGCGAGCTGTCCTCCACGCTGGGGGGCTCGGCCGTCTCCTCTCCCCTCTCCACCCCCACCATGGCCGGGGAGAGGGGCTTCAGCACCGCAGAGCCCCCCGCCTCGCCGTTGCACGCCTGGGTAAGACCGCACGCGCGCACACACACACACACACACACACACACACACCAGGCACATGCACACACACACACACACCAGGCACATGCACACACACACACACCAGGCACATGCACACACACACACCAGGCACATGCACACACACACACCAGGCACATGCACACACACACACACACACCAGGCACATGCACACACACACACCAGGCACACGCACACACACACACACACACACACGCACACACACACACACCAGGCACATGCACACACACACACACCAGGCACATGCACACACACACACACACCAGGCACATGCGCACACACACACACACACACCAGTCTGACCTGTTTTTGCAGTCTCACTTCTTTCTCTCTGTAGTATGACATCAGATCTGTCACCTGTCACCTGTCTGTAGCCTCAGCAACATCTGTAGTCATACCTGTTTGAAGTCTAAACTACTTGTTGTTATCTCTCTTACCCGTCATCCTTAATATTGTCTGTGTGTATTTCCCCCTGTATTTTTTTTTTCCCTCATTCTTAAACCTGTTCAGGTGTATGTGTGTTGATTTTCAAACCTTGTGTGTTGTGTTGGTTTTAACCTGTGACTATCAAGCCTAACCTGTATGTACTAGTCCTGCCCACAAACCTGTTGAAGTTTATGAGGCGCACTTTAAAACGTATCCACCATTCATAAACCTGTTCAGGTGTAAGTGTGTCGTCTCTTTAAAACGTATCCACCATCCATAAACCTGTTCAGGTCTATGTGGATCTCTCTATCTATCTCTGAATGGATTAGTGGTGTGTATGTGTGTATTATTCTGTAGTTGAGTCATGTTTGTTATGATTTTTCCGCCCTCCCTGTGGATTGTTCTGAAGCCACTCACTCACTCTGTTGCTTGGCGTTTCTCCTCCCTCTCTGTTACCCCCTCCCCCCTCTCTTTCTCTTTCTCTCTCTGTTTTTCTTACCTTCTCTCTCATTCCTTCACTCTCCACCATCTGCTTAACATGGGTGTCATGCCCTGGCCAACCCTCCTGTATTCCTCTCTCTCTCTCTCGCTGTCTCTCTTGCTCCTTCTCTCTCTCCCTCCCTCCCTCCCTCCCTCCTAACAGGAAGAGAACAGCAGCGCACACAGCCAAAAGGTTGACATCTTGCAGAGGATGTTGTCGAAGGGGCTGCTGGAGTTACAGGTTAGCGCTCGGGTGCTAATGCTAATTATTATTGTTGGGTGAGAATGAGGGTAGGCAGAGAAGGGAAGGGTTGTGAATGGGTGCCGTCGTCTCTGCCGACGGTAACCGTGGCGACGGTGCCATACTGTTGTGCTGAGTGTGAAGTGAGATGTTTAAGTGAGAGTTGTGTACTGTGTGTGTGTGTGTGTGTGAGAGACAGAGAGAGAGAGACGCTACGGGCAAACTGAACTATTTTCAGAGCCTGGCGTTGACTAGCAGGAACGTTTGGTGTGTGCCTTGCCGATAAGAGTGAAGCTTCCTGTTGAGACTAATTGGCAGCTTCAGTGCCACAGATATGCTTTAAGTGTGTGTGTCTGTGTCTGTGTGTGTGTCTGTATCTGTGTGTGTTGATGCACATCTGTCTATGTGTTTGAGGGTTTGTGTCTGTGTTTTTGTATGCTGTATGTTTGTGCCTGTATTAGATTTGGGGAAAATATCTTAAAAATATCTTAAAAATCTTGTGATTTGCTATAGGATTTTTGAATGTCAGTTAATTGATTCAGTTCAATATTTCAAATGTCTCTTTAAGTTGTGTTACTTCTGATTGGGGAACATGCCTAGTGCATGCCAAGCACAGCACTTCTGATCGGCTGTGAAGCTCACCAATCAGAATTGCTGTGCTCCTCACATGCTAGGCATGCTCACCAATCAGAAGTGGCATGGAGGATGACATGAATATAAAAGTCATAAATGTGACAAGATTAACTGTGCACATTTACTTGTAGCCATGATTTAGGTTCATATTGCGATATTAGGGCAGCCCTAGTTTGTGTTTTTTTTTGTGTGTGTGTGCGTGTGCGTGTGTTTGTTTATGTATACATCCATGTATGCTTGTCTGTGTGCGTGTGAGAATAGTTGAGTTTTTGGCACCCAACCACACAGGTCAGTGGAAACAGAAACTCACGACTCGACTGGCTACTAATGTGCTCACAACAGCCCAGAAACCAACACACAGACACATGCACACAACACCAAGTTTATCTTGTGGTGAGAGTGGTCTACTACCCTCAGGCTGATAGAGGACTCAGGAACACATTTTCTCACAGCCAAATACACCGCCACACACACACACACACACTACTGCACTGGGTTCTTACAATACAGCATAGACCAATGGTAAATGGCTTGTTCAGTGTGTGTCACTGTACTGTACAGAAATGTGTCTTTGCCGATATGCATGCTCCTTAAGAAAGGACACATGATCACATGATGGAGCCTGCATCCTAATCTACCTTCTGTAAGGTCTGGTAATATTTGGTAGACCCTGGCCTCAGTAGGACCACAGTTGGTGTAGGACGCACTAGTGTAGGACACCTGAGTGCAGTATGGGAGGGGGCCTAAAAGTCTATGTGGGGGCCGTGTGTGTGTGTGTGTGTGAGAGAGAAAGGGTGTGAGTGCACTGGTCTTTACCTGACACCAGATGAACTTTTGATGCATTACACACATGCTTGGTATGAGAATATACACACACACACACACACACACACACACACACACACACACACACACACACACACACACACACCCAACACACCAGCTATTAAGTCTGTCTTGTGACGTTTAGTCCTTGAAGCAGGAGTACAGTCGGAACCCCTCCCCCAAACTTGCACGTGAGATCCAGGAGGCGCAGAAGCACATTCCACATCTGCAGGACCAGATCAGCAAAGCCACCGCAGCTACGCAGGTGTGTGTGTGTGTGGTTTGAGTGGTTTGATCACTCATGAATATAGGCTATTCTAAAATTACATCAGGGTTTCCGCATGGTCATAAAAAGTAAATGTAAAAATGTAAATTAGGTTCGTAGGCCAAGTATAAAAGGAATTTGGTCTCTGTATTTATCCCATCCGTGAATTAGTGAACACACAGTGAGGTGAAGCACACACTAACTAAGTAATAAAAAGTCTTAAATTTGATATAAGAATTTTAGGCCCTAAGAAGTCGGATTTTCCTTAGTCTTAAATTCATAAATTGGTTCATTCAACGGTTCTAGGCTACCATCGCTTTTTCCCCCACGAGAAATGCGCTGGCGGCGGCATTCATCCATTCCGCTTGTTGTACTGTAGTTCTGTCTGAGGAATCTGGGTGTCGTCACAGCATTCCACAACTACAAGGTCCATACGGCAGTGCAGTTACAGTCTATGGTCAAGTGTTGCACCAGAGAGGGTTGAAGCGGGTTTCTGTGAAATTCCGGCGATTATGTTCAATAAGAATGACAGTGTTTCGCAATAAGATGCATATTTAATGTCCGTGTGCGCAAAGCATGCTTCTAGTGCTTACCGTAGCCTATTTGTCTTTTCCCCTCACACACACATGCAGCTCTTAACCTGCAGCTGTCATGTGTGTGATACTGTGACTGCAAAGCAACAAATAATAGCCTAGCTAATGCTAAGTTGATTTGGTGAAATGCACCTCTCAAGTTTGTGTTGCTACCCTACCTAGGCTATGGAATTTAGTTCATTTAGGTCTACTGTTGGGTTTAATGACATTTTAGAAATAGGCTACACAGCCTATTGACAAACTCACCAAAATCATAGAAATGAACATTGCAAGACACTTCCATCTCTTCCATGATCCCAGAAAGATTTTCTTTGGCTTGTTAGTTATTTGAACATTTATTTATCTAATGACATTGAAAACACAATGATTTGCATCCACATATCCTTGCACTGTGCGCAACTATTTTCCACTAGCTTAAAACTGTGAGACTGACGGCTAATTACTTTTTACATTCTTCTTAAAGTGACAGGCACTCAATTAGACCTACACTCCACCAATGTATTAACAATAAAGTATTCAAATTACTAAATCTTTAGCTATTACTAATTATGCAGATCATAAAATACCAGAAATTATTAACAAAATTTTTTCCAGGGCTGTATATTAAAAGACCACTGCACATTTTTCAGATTTTTTTTAATGAATTGATGGTCATATTCAAAATTTAAGACACCGCTGCAAATTTGAATATGACCGTCAACTCATTCGAATGTCACTCCGCAACCGTAGGATGACATCAGACAAATGTGAAGTGGTCTCCTGATGTTTTCCAGAGCTGTAGAAAGTTGATATGAATGCCAAAAGATGAAATAGAAACATATGACATAAGCCATCAGCTACAGTATGGCTCGAAGACGGTGCGTTTAGTAGTTGGCTCAAACCCGTTACTAACAATCGGTATTATCCGTTACAAACAATCGGTCTGTGTCGTCTCCAGTTGCACACACAGTGGGTTCGGATCAACCTCCACCTTGAAAGCGGAGATCCTGTGGATGTTGAATACCGTGACCAAACATCACTTGTACAACGGGAATGAAGATCTAGCCAAACTTTTCCAAACAATGTTCCCAGACACTAACACCGTCCGAAAAAATATTTTGAAGGGAATTTTAATAACTGTTATTTTTCGTAATTCGTGTGGGTCATAAATTTAGATCATAATGGTCATAAAAAGGTCTTAACAAGTCTTACATTTGACTGACTGAACCCTGCAGAAACCCTGTATATGAGCCTAAGGTCAGTGCATCTAAGTGTGTGTGCGTGTGTTGCAGGATGGCCAGTGTTTGGACAGTGATGAAGGTGGTGTGGTTGAATGGGACCAGGGCAGCAACACTGACGGTGTCTGGAGTGGCCATGTAAGACTCCCCCCCCCCCCCCCCCCACACACACACACACACACACACAGACTCACACAGTCCTTTCTGTGTCATTAACCCCAGCACCATCTGTGTTCTAAACCAGTTCTAACTAAACTGATCCTAACAAAACTGGTCCTAACTACCTGGTCTTAATGAACCAGTCCTAACGAAACGGTCCAAACTAAGCCAGTCTTAATAAACTGGTCCTAACGAAACCAGTCCTATTAAACTTCAGTAGAGATCTTCACCAAAAACTCAGCTTGCCCAGGTTTGTTACTAAGCTGAATACTTTGTGTGTGTGTGTGTGTGTTGTGTCATGTCTCTGCAGCAGAACTACCGGCCCTTCAGTTCCCCAGTTGGGGCGGGGTCTAGAGATGGGGCCCTCAGAGGCTCCACCCCCACTGACAGCCCCCGCACTGCGCCACGAAACAGCCTCACATCCTGGAACTCTCCGGAAGCAGACACTGAGGATAACGCAGACCTGGTCAGTCTCTCCTCTCTCTCTCTCTCTCTCTCTCTCTCTCTCTCTCTCTCTCCTCTCTCTCTCTTCTCTCTCTCTCTCTCTCTCTCTCTCTCTCTCTCTCTCTCTCTCTCTCTCTCTCTCTCTCTCTCTCTCTCTCTCTCTGTGTGTGTGAATGCAAACATGCAAAAAAGCTTTGTGGTTCTAGGGGTAGCCTTTCCAGTTAGAAGTTCTTATAACTGTTTAGACGAAAAAACGCCTATAAAGGGTAGCGCAGATTTGGTTAGCACACAGGCACACAAACACAAGACAACCTTACATCCAGGACCTCTCGTAGAGCTGGTCATCTTGTGCACACACACTCAAAGCACACACCACTTAGTACTGGGTGGAGAAGGCAACATAGTCCTGGTCAGCACACATTATTTTGATCATGTACGCAATCTACTGTAAAGCACAGTAACCTTGGTAGAGTGTGTCTTGAAATGTGGCGGGGTGTGTGTGTGTTATAATCTCAATCAGGACCCCCAAGCAGCGGTGGGGAGCCCCTCGTCTCGTCCAGGCCCCCAGATTATTGGAGCAGAGGATGACTACTTTGACTCTGAACCCGACCAGGTACGAACCCCTGACATTTGGACTGAACATTGGAAGTATATTTACTTCTCTAAGGAGCTGGTTTTCACTGTCTTTTTTTTCTTGATTGTATGTGTGTGTGTGTGTGTGTGTCTTTATGGCTGTTTGTTTGTTTTTTCTCTGTGCATCTCCACGTGCGTGCGTGTGTGTGTGTGTGTGTGTGTGTGTGTGTGGGGGTGGGTGTATGTGTAGGTGAATGGCCAGTGCAGTTGTTTCCAGAGCATTGATCTGCTGAAGTCTCGGCCCGCCCATCTCGCTGCTTTCCTGCATCACGTGGTGTCACAGTTTGACCCTGTACCTCTGGTGAGTGTGTGTCTGTTTGTATTTTCAGTGTGTATGTGTGTGTGTCTTCAGAGTGTGTGTGTGTGTGTGTGTGTGTGTATTCAGCGTGTGTGTGTGTGTGTATTCAGCGTGTGTGTGTGTGTGTATTCAGCGAGTGTGTGTGTGTGTGTGTGTGTGTGTGTGTAGTGTACCCATCACATGTTGAGTCTCCTCTGCCCCCTTCTGTTCCTCTTCAGCTCTGCTACCTGTATGCTGAGTTGTACAAGCAGACCAACTCCAAGGAGACACGCCGGGTCTTCATGGACTTCCTCACCATCTTTATCGACCGAGGAGCGGTGAGGGTCCACATCTCACACACACACAGACACATACATATACATACATATACATATACACATACATGGCCTCAGGCTTCTTTTAGGTTCGCTGAAGTATGTGTGGAGTCCTTGTTTACCTCGTTGCAGTGCCTCAGTGTTGCTGCCGGAGTACAAGTAGAGTAGTTAGTACTTTGTGGATTCACAGTAGAACAACTAGAAAGCTCCTCAAGGTTTTCATGCAGACAGCCTTTGATCAAATACTGATGTGTTGATTAGGAGAAATAAGGAATGTGTTCTGCCATGTTTTGGTTTTTTTGATTGAATTAACTACTGAGACTTCACTAGAGCAGGGCTTTAACCCTCCTGCATGGAGATGTTAGCAGCTCTCTTTTGTTTGGCTTTGACAGCCCATCCACACACCCCTGTAGACCCTCAGCTCTGAAACCATCAGTTCTGGTTCCAGCTGGAATTCGCACCGTTTTTGTCAACATTCTGATGACTATTGGCCATGCTTTGTCATTGCCATGGGAACTGAATGATTCTCAGCGAGGCTAAAGCTCTTTAGTGAAGACTGTGTCTCTTCCCTATTGATGTGTCTACCTTGTATTAGCCCTATGGTATTACCCCTTGCAATAATTTGCATTCTCTTTGAATAGCACTGTCTGGATGATAAAAGATCCAGTCTCATGGTGATAACGTGCATGTTTGTAGTCTAACTTCTCTCAGCATGCAGCTCTAAGCAAACAGTGCAGTTCTTGTTGACTCTTATCATTCACTTGGGAACGTGCACAACAGCAAGTCAGGTGATCACCACAGACAGCGAGTATTTGCACAGATTTTTATTAATAAGTGTTTTGATAACATACTGTATATCTAGACAGGGGCTGCATTTAAATAAGTTCTACTGAGGCATCGGCTTTCCCTTTGCACTGGCCCTGAGGCATGCTGCCTACGCATTACTGAAAGGCCCCCGGGGCTGTCCATCAGTGTGCCTGACTAAGTCTCTAGTTGGTCCCAGCAGTAGAGTTAAATGGTCCTCTCTGGCACAACTCTTAGCTTAAAAAGCTTCCAGTCGTAATGCCTGGAAATGATCTTTTCAAAAACATGGAATGCAAGGAAAATATAACAATGTTTGAATAGTGTTTTTTTATTTCTATTGTCTTCTTGCAATAATGGGCTCTCTGTCTTTTTTTTTTCTTTCTTTTTTCAGAACTTGAAAGTGCAGGTTCCGGAGTCCATTTCTTCGGAGCTGGGTTAGTGTGAACACACACACACTCACATGCGCACACACACACACACACACACTCACATAGCAGTTGTCGCTGGCCGAGTGTGTTAGTTTTGACTGCTGCTCCACATCTGCCGGTCGTCTCCTACATGTGTAATGAGCTCCTCAGAACAAGCTGTTCCGTCTACACCATCGTGTCCCCAGGCGTTGTTTTAGTGTGTGTGTGTTTGTGTTTATGGCTGGCTGTCTGTCTGTGTGTGTGTGTGTGTGTGTGTTTTGTTCAGTGCTGTTTGTGTGTGAGTGTGTTCATGTTTAAGTGTGTTTGAATGTTTTAATGTTTGTGTGTGTGTGTTTGATGGCCTACCCCACAGATCATGTCTCCCCTCTCGGCTGAACAGCGGTGGGAAGGGGGGGGGGGGCTTTAATTATGATTCATGTGTGTAGTGTTTACTTAATTACCAAACTTGCCTCCAAGCACTGTGCCACACCACACGATGAGCTCTATACTCTGAACGTGTGTGTGTGTGTGTGTGTGGGTGTGTGTGTGTGCGCGCGCGTGCCTATACAAGCAAAAAGGTTAAAGGAACCGTATGTAGGATTTTGGCCAAAACTGGTACTACAATCACTTTCAAAATACTGTAGAGCGGTGTACACCGCATATGTGGTAACTAGAGCAGAGCTGGCAACCCAGATGCCGAAACACTACTGACTTTGTGATTACTAGATAGGTGGAGGGTGGTGGATCAGGCTAAAACACAAATATGTAAACATCAACATCAGTTGAGGGCTGCAACTTCACTTTTTTAAATGACGATATCCTGGCCGGACTACTGTTGTCAGTGATATAAGTATTTGAAATTAGCATGATTTCCTAATGTCTAGTGACAAATCAGGGCCATTTTATGATTAATTGAATTACATTTCTTACATACGGTTCCTTTAAACTAGACTATGCTCAGTGCCTCTGAAGTATCCCCCTTGGATATTTCCACTTTTACTGCTTTTATAAATGTAATCTTGTTCAATTTGCCCTGTTTCCCATCTAATTGGTGTGTTTGTGCGTCCGTGTACCAGAGAGAAGGCGTCCTGAGCTGATTCCAGAGGAGCTGCACAGACAGTACATTCAGCAGATGCAGGAAAAACTCCTACCAGACGTACAGCGCCACCTAGAGGACTTCAGGTGAAACACCAATACCGTTTTCTTTGACAGGGACACAGTTTAATTGTACTATGGAATTTATGTAAGCATTTTTTAATTCATAGGACCTATTTGTATGTATTTATGTTGGGTTTATACGTGTGTGTGTGTGTGTGTGTGTGTGTGTTACAGGCAGAAGCGCAGTATGGGCCTGACGCTGGCTGACGGGGAGCTGACCCGTCTGGACACGGAGCGGCTCAGAGACCGAGTGGCCCTGGAGAGAGAACGGTCCTGTGCAGAGAGCATCATCAGCAAGATAGAGGACGTGCTGTAAGTGTACACACACACACACACACACACACACACACACACACACACACACACACACACACACACACAGAGCATCATCAGCAAGATGGAGGACGTGCTGTAAGTGTACACACACACACAGAGCATCATCAGCAAGATGGAGGACGTGCTGTAAGTGTACACACACACACACACACACACACAGAGCATCATCAGCAAGATAGAGGACGTGCTGTAAGTGTACACACACACACACACACACACACACACACACACAGAGCATCATCAGCAAGATGGAGGACGTGCTGTAAGTGTGTACACACACACACACACACACACACACACACACACACACACACACACACACACACACACACAGAGCATCATCAGCAAGATAGAGGACGTGCTGTAAGTGTATGTACACACACACAGAGCATCATCAGCAAGATGGAGGACGTGCTGTAAGTGTGTGTACACACACACACACACACACACACACACAGAGCATCATCAGCAAGATAGAGGACGTGCTGTAAGTGTACACACACACACACACACACACACAGAGAATCATCAGCAAGATAGAGGACGTGCTGTAAGTGTACACACACAGAGCATCATCAGCAAGATAGAGGTCCTGCTGTAACACACACACACACACACACACACATACACACACACACAGAGCATCACCTGCTCTAGAGGACCTGCTGTAAGTGTATACACACATACACATACACACAAGGGATGGAAATTAAATATTTTGTCCACCTGCCACTGTGGCTGTGGCTGGTGAATTCCAAAATCTACCATAACATGAGCACATACACACAGTCACCTTCCTGTCCAGAGAAGATCAGAACACCGTGGAGACGGAGGATGTGCTAAGTGAAGTAGAGTAGAGTAGAGTAGAGTAGAGTAGAGTAGAGTAGAGTAGAGTAGAGTAGAGTAGAGTAGAGTAGAGTAGAGTAGAGTAGAGTAGAGTAGAGTAGAGTAGAGTAGAGTAGAGTAGAGTGGAATGGAATGGCGAGACGGAGGATGTGCTAAGTGAAGTAGAGTAGAGTAGAGTAGAGTAGAGTAGAGTAGAGTAGAGTAGAATAGAATAGAATAGAATGGCGAGACGGAGGATGTGCTAAGTGAAGTAGAGTAGAGTAGAGTAGAGTAGAGTAGAGTAGAATAGAATAGAATAGAATAGAATAGAATGGCGAGACGGAGGATGTGCTAAGTGAAGTAGAGTAGACACAACGTGTTTGATCACTTGGTGTGTGTTGGCACAAACAGAGTAGTATGGATTGAGTGCTCCATGGAATGTGTGATGGAGGACATACTGTCACACACACACACACACACACAAACACACACGTATGGACTTGAGCCCTGAGGAGCTGTGCCCTCTGGTTTGGTAGAGGACATACTGTAAGCACAAAAACACACGAACACACACACACTCAGAGCCAGGGTATGGACTCCGAGCCCTGAGGAGCCGTACCCTCTGGTGTGGTGTGTAAGACTGCGTGCGTTGGTAGGACGCCCTTTGCACTGGCCCTGTGGCACTCTGCCTACGCTTTACTGAAAGGCCCCCGGGGCTGTCCATCAGTGTGCCTGACTAAGTCTCTAGTTGGTCCCAGCAGTAGAGTTAAATGGTCCTCTCTGGCACAACTCTTAGCTTAAAAAGCTTCCAGTCATAATGCCTGAAAATGATCTTTTCAAAAACATGGAATGCAAGGAAAATACAATGTTTGAATAGTGTTTTTTATTTCTATTGTCTTCTTGCAATAATGGGCTCGTACTGGCGCCCCGTTTCCCACCTCATCCATATTTCACTGACCCAACTGCGCATCACCACCAGCGCCCCCTGTGGTGAGTTACGAGGGAGCTGGTAATTGGATAATTCTGTGCAAAGATCCTGCAGCTCCTTTCTGTGCAGAAATATGGACCTCAGGACTCACTCTGCAGTCTCCATGCAGGAGAAGGGAGATGGGATTGGGTCAAGGAGTTGATCAGGCTTTGTGTAGTCATACATAAGTGTGTGGGTGGGTGGGCTGGCGCTAGGGTTGATAAGGCTCTGTGTCGATTTGTTAGGGAGGAAGGGATGTTTTAATTGGAATCGCAATTTAAACGAATGCAATTGCACAAATCGTGAAAGGCCGCAATTAATTGTGCTGCTAACAACTCTGATTATTTGGGAGTATTTTGTTACTTCCTTTGGCAACACCATGAACATGCAACAACATTTTAAAAAGTTCCTTAGGACAGCGGTACGAAGGCATGCAAAAAACTATCGCAATTTGAGAGAGAGAGAGAGAGAGAGAGAGAGAGAGAGAGAGAGAGAGAAAAAAAAGCCTGAGGACACAGGTCCCAGTAACACTCCACTCTCTCGTCTCTCTTAGCGCACCAGTCCCTTTGTGTATAACACACTCCGCACAGGGTCGTTTCCACATGGCACGTCCCCACAGTACACACGCTACATGGTTGTGTAACCGATGTCACTTTACGCCAGCATTGCATCACTTTCTATTCAAGTCGCATGTTGGCCTAACTCTGGATATAATAGTGTTGTAAGACACCAGTGATCTGAAGCTTCAAGACTTGAGTGCCCATGTATTCCACACAGATGATGTAATGCAAAGAGAGTGTGTGTGTGTGTGAGAGAGGGTGATCTCTGGATGTGTATATATATGACCACGTGTATTTGAAAGAGACAGGCCTTTAACTCATGTGATTTCATCGCAGGTTGACCTCCCAGCCCACAGAGGAAGACAAGAGGTGAGATGACTGGCACAAGCAACAATGAACAGTTTTTTATATCCCTCTCTGTAACACACACACACACACACACACACACACACACACACACACACACACACACACACACTGCACATTCTCTTATACCTCTCTCTGTAACACACACACACACTGCACATTCTCTTATACCTCTCTCTGTAACACACACACACTGCACATTCCTCTACGACCTCTATTTCTGTAACACAACATATGCATGCACCTGTGCACAAATGACCTCTGACCCCTGACCCCTGCAGCACCACCATGCAGTATGTGATCTTCACCTACATGAAGCACTTGGGTGTCAGGGTGAAGGAGCAGCGCAACCTGGAGTCCAAACGGGTCCGCATCAACTTCCTGCCCAAGATCAAAGTAAGGCTTGATTGGTCATCCTCTCCTTGTCCCTGTGTCTGTGCACACACACACACACTCTCCCCCGCGCACACACACTCTCCCCTGCGCACACACACTCTCCCCCGCGCACACACACTCTCCCCCGCGCACACACACTCTCCCCCGCGCACACACACTCTCCCCTGCGCACGCTCTCTCTTCCCTGTCCGGCTAACCCCACCTGTGCTGTTTCACTTCAAATAGAAAAGCGCCAAGCCTCCAGAGAAAGAGGGAGAGGAGAAGGAGAAGGTCAAGAAAACTCGATTTCCCAGCATCCTCGGGCCACAGAGGCGTCTCAGTCGCAATGATGCAACGTCAAGTAAGCTCCCATGATCCCACGGGATTCCTCTTATGGACTTTAATTTTTACATTTTTTTACGTGGGCCCATTATTCATAGGCTGCCTTTCTTAGTGGTGAAATTGTTTTTGTGTCCTGACCTCTGTGTGTGTGTGTGTGTGTGTGTGTGTGTGTGTGTGTGTGTGTGTGTGTGTGTGCGTGTGTGTGCGTGCGTGCGTGTGTGTGTGTGTGTGTGTGTGTGTGTGTGTGTGTGTGTGGAGCAGTAGGTCGTGCGATGGACCAGAGTAAGCAGCGTCCCCAGAAGCAGCTGTCCCAGCCGGTGATGGGCGTGTCGGAGCCGCTGGACGGGATTCGTCTGAGGGGCAGCCAGTCCAGCGAGGGCTCAGAACTCACCTACCCAGCCGGATTCTTCGGGTCACCCCTCTGCAGCCCTTCAACCGGGGGCATCTCCGACCCCACCGCCAGAGACTCCGACAGTGGTGAGCAGCATACACACACACACACACACACACACACACACACACACACACACACACCCTTACCCCGCCAGTGGCTCTTCTGCCAAGGAGCTCCGAGAGCAGTGAGCAACCCAACACACACATCCTTTCAGGGTAAAAAAGACCTGATGTGCTTGTGTTGCTTACCTGCAATCAGATCATGGCAGAAAAAGAGGCATTTCTGTAGCATTTCAGTTTTGTAGCACCCTTGTTGCACAATGACTGCTGCCATGGCATCAGGCCATTATGAAAATGTTTAGATTTCTTGGTAGATGCATAGATGGTGTTTGTGTTTGTAGTCTATGTTAAAGTCTCACCCACCCCCCCCACCCCCCAGGCATGTCTCCCTTCTCTGGGGCATCGCGGCTGGCCGATGGACTGCTCTCTGACACCATGGACAGCCCACTGTCCCCGCCCAGCGGCCTAGACCTCAGCCCCAGCAACCTGGAGCAGCTCCAGGAGGAGGAGAGGGATAGCGACAGGTATGCACACACACACACACACACACACACAGACAGACACACACACACAGAGACACAGAGACATGCACACATATACATCTGGAGCAGCTACAGGAGGTGGAGAGTGATAGCGACAGGTATGCACACACACACACACAGACACAGACACACACTCGAAGCAGCTTCCAGTTGAGACAAACGACAACAGGTGTGTACACACACACACACACACACAGAGGCATGCACATACACATATGGAGTAGCAACAGAAGGATGAGTGGGACAGCGACAGGTGTGTACACACACACACACACACCAGAAGGTGACAGATGGACACATGCACACACACATCTGGGAGAGCGAATGGCAAATGCCAAACATGGACATTATCCTGACTTGGACTCACCTACTTTTACTTTCTCAGGTTTCTGGAGGGAGGTACACCCAAACTGCTGAGAAGGTCAGTATTTCTTTGCAAGAATGGTGAGGATGATGATGAGGATGATGATTATGATGAAGATGACATTGTGTGTGTTTGTGTGTGTGTGTGTCAGGCTGAATGTGGTGGGCTTGGCAGAGACCCAGAGCGAGGACGACCAGGGCTCGGAGATGGACTCTGACCTGGACCGACCCAACTGGCAGCAGCAGGTGACCCGCGAGGTTCTGGCCAGTCTAACGCCCCACCAGATCAAGAGACAGGAAGTCATCAACGGTAACTGCACCCTCCATTGACTTGCATGTAATGGATACAGTGCCTGATAAGGTGCAAAATGCTGTTACACAAGGGTACAGTCCGACTTTAGTGGTTACAACACAGAGCACAGGCGTTTTTGTGTCTAAACACCTGGTGTGTGTGTGTGTGTGTGTGTGTGTGTGTGTGTGTGTGTGTGTCTGTCTGTCTGTATCTGTATGAAACCCTGGTGTGTGTGTGTGTGTGTCTGTCTGTATCTGTATGAAACCCTGGTGTGTGTGTGTGTGTGTGTGTGTGTGTCTCAACCCCTAATGTGTTTGTTTGGGTGTGTGTGTGTGTGTCAAAACCCCTGGTGTGTGTGTGTCAAAACTCCTGGTGTGTGTGTGTCTGTGTGTGTGTGTGTCTGTGTGTGTGTGTGTCTGTGTGTGTATAAAACCCTGATGTGTGTGTGTGTGTGTGTGTGTGTATGTGTGTCTAAACCCCTGCCGTTTTGTGTTGTCCCCTCTGCAGAGCTGTTCCACACAGAGCGCTCCCACGTGCGCAGGCTGAAGGTGCTGGACTCGGTCTTCTACCAGAAGCTCACACGAGACAACATACTGCCCCCTGCTGACGTCAAAAGCATCTTCACCAACCTGGAGGACATCATCCAGATGCATGGTACAGGACACACGCTGCATACAGACGGAGACACTCACTGGAATATTAGTGATGTCTGTGTTTGTGTTTGGGGGGGGGGGGGGCGTCTGCTCATAGTGCTAGGTTTCTTTATTTAAAATAGGTAGTGATTTAATGCACACACACACACACACTCATCTTTCTAAGCCTCCATCCTCACTTGTGTGTTTTGGTTGCAGTCTCCATATCGGACCAGATGAACTCCATCCGCAAGAAGAACGACAGCCCTGTGGTCGAGCAGATTGGAGATGACCTGTTGGCCTGGGTAAGACGCTGTGTGCTTTCCTCTCTTCAAATCCCATGGAGTGCTGAAGTGTGACATACTGTTTCCATGACCGCAGTTCCTCTGGATCCAAACAATCAGGTGGTGAGGTGTCATCAATAGCATTGTGTGTAGACATGTTGTATCGTTTCTACCTCACACGATGGTTTCAAAATGTAGGCTAAAGCGGTTTAATTATGTTTTACCTGCTAAGTAGCAGCTTAGCCACATAACACAGACCCCTTGACAGGTGTGACCGTATGAAACAAAATCCCAGTGGATATTGCTTTTATCAAAGAACTGTTAAGATTTTTTATTTGCCTCAAAAGTAAAACCAAGACATATCAGGGAATTTAAGGATTTTAAATGCAGGCTGTGAAGTTAAATGCAGGTTTCTTTTACGGAGGAAACACATGTTAAAATTAGTCACGAATTTGATTGTTTTGGGATGAATATACATTGTAGTATGTGAATCCTACAGTGTAAAAAAAATATTAATGTCATTGTTTGAATAGATTAAGAAAGCCACCACTATGGTTAGATTGATTTCTGTGGCTCCAGAAAAAATGCTACCATGGCAACAGCACGTCATGGCTTCGGTACTCTATTGTAATGGCTCTCGTATGCAGAACACACACTGCACTGGAGAACTTCTTTGAACTGACCTTAATAAAATAATTGTGCTCTTTAATAAAAACACACAAAGAGGTAAAATAATAATTAGCCAGTTTAAAAGGCTTTGTCAATGTTGGAATCATTTAAAAACGTCACATTGCCAGGGGCTAAGTGTACTTCCTCAGGGAGCATTGCATTTCAAAGGTCAATGAACAGGTCCTTAAATGGACATGGAGCTGACGTGGTCTGCTCTGGTCTGAGAGTGTGTGTAGATGGTCTTAGTTTGTGTGTTCTCTTCAGCGGAACTGATCTTAGTGTGTGTGTTTTCTTCAGTACAACTGATCTTAGTGTGTGTGTTTCTTTAGTGCAACCGATCTTCCGTTGTGTGTGTGCTGTGATCCCAGAGTGTGTTTGCTTCCATGAACGTTCTCCCATCACTAAGTGTAGGCCAGCAGGAATGGCTTTAGGGGGGCAGTGCCCACCCACTACCATTCACAGCCAGTACCCACCAGTCATGGGCACCACTCCCCTCACCTCCGGCACACACAGAGAAGCGTTGCCATGGCATGTTGCTTTGGAATGTTGCTACGGCTCTTGAGACTGACCCCATTCTGCCGGTCTCTCTTCCTCCTTTCTCTCTTTCTCCTTTCTCTCTCTTTCATTCTTTATCACTACTCTGCCTCTTCCTCTGTTTTTTTACTTCCTCCACCCCTCTCTCTCTCTTCCTCTATTTCCTCCTCTCTCTTTCCTCTCTCTCCACCCCTCCACCACTCTCTTTCTCTACCCCCCCTCTCCTCCTTTCTCTCTCTCTTCTTCTTCCCCATATCCTCTCTTTCTCTCTCTTCCTCTCCCCCTTTCTCTCTCTCTCTCTCTCTCTCTTTCTTTCTTTCTTTCTTTCTTTCTTTCTTTCTTTCTTTCTTTCTTCCTTTTTTCTCTCTATCTCTCTCTCCCCCTCTCAGTTTGGGAGCAGTGAGGAGGAGCGGGTGAAGCAGGCGGTGGCCACCTTCTGCAGTAACCAGCCCTTCGCCCTGGAGCTCATCAAGACCAAGCAGAAGAAGGACACACGCTTCAGCTCATTCATGCAGGTGAGAGAGACTCACACACTCACACAGACACACTCACACTCTCTCACACACACACACACACATACTCACAGAGACATTACCAGGCCCAATTGTTATCTGTGGTAGATGTAGTCAAGCAAGCCTGTGCTCAGCACACAAACTGGTGTGTTTGTGTGTGTGTGTGTGTGTGTGTGTGTGTGTGTGTGCAGGAGGCTGAGAGTAATCGCCTGTGTCGGCGACTCCAGCTGAAGGACATCATCCCTGCTGAGATGATGAGGTTCACCAAGTATCCTCTGCTCCTGGACAACATCTCCAAATATACAGGTACTCAAACATATATACACACTCACACACACACATGCACAGCACAGCACAGCACACAGCAAATATAGTCTGCTCTTAGACATTGACTAAAAAAGAGGTAAACAAACCCACACGTACCCTCAAAACACTCACACTGTGTGTGTGCAGAGGAGGCAGAAGAGAAGGAGAAGGTTAAGAGTGCGGCTGACTGCTGCAGGCGGATCCTGAGTTACGTGAACCAGGTGGTGAAGGAGGCCGAGAACAAGCAGGTGAGATCCCCCCCCATCACCATACTGGACTTTATGGGATGAGTCACCTGGTATCTAGTTTCTCTTCTTTCTTTCTTTCTTTCTTTCTTTCCTCTCTCTCTGTGTCTCGCTCCGTCTCTGTCTCTCTGTTTTAAATAGCCAAGGGCTTTATATCCACATAGATTATTTCATTGTGCATTTGAAATTGTGTCTTATGTCAATGTTGACGTGTGTTTGCAGAGGCTGGAGGACTACCAGAGGCGTTTGGATCTGTCATCTCTAAAGCAGAGTGAGAACCCCATGATCTCGGAGTTTAAGGTGTGTTTTCTAGAATGGTGTTTGTTTTTGTTTACAGTGGAATTCTGCTCTAGTGTTTTTGTTTACACTCGGATTGTGCTCCAGAGGCCTGCTAGCTGTACATGCTGATCTTGTTGTCTTCCTTGTTTTTCGCCGGCGGCATCTCAGACCCTGGACTTGACCAAAAAGAAGATGGTTCACGAAGGACCCCTGTCCTGGAAGGTGAACAAAGACAAGACCATCGGTAAGCCACTGACCACACTGCCACTGTTTAGAGAAGTCAGATTATTCCCATATAGTGTGAATGGCTGCGGACACAGTGCATGTGTTGACCCCTAGATCCTGGGTACAGGGCATGTGTTGACCCCTAGATCCTGGGTACAGCATGCAGCATGTGTTGTGGCTGTCCTCTGCATTGCTCTTGAATCCTCTGTCACTTTATTTTATTGATTAGGCTTCGTCCTTCATCGGCCACTGAGCAAAGTCTCCTAACAATTGCATACTGTGTGTGTGTGTCCTAACGTCTCTCTTCTCTGTGTGTGTGTGTGTGTGTGTCAGAGCTCTACACGCTGCTGCTGGAGGACATTCTGGTTCTGCTGCAAAAACAGGACGAGCGTCTGGTGCTCAAGTGCCACAGCAAGAACCTGGCAGGAACCGCCGACACCAAACACATCTTTAGCCCCGTCATCAAACTCAGCACCGTCATGGTCCGGTCAGTCGCCACAGGTAAGACACACACACACACACACACACACACACACACACACACACACACACACACACAAACATGCAGTGGTGAATGTGAGTGGAAATGCAGCTCTAACTGTGTGTGTATGTGTGTGTCCGTTTGTGTGTCCATCCATCAGATAACAGGTCCTTCTTTGTGCTGTCCATGTCGGACAACGGAGCTCAGATCTACGAGTTGATGGCCCAGACTGTGTCCGAGCAGAGGACGTGAGTGCCCCCCCCCCCCCCTCTTTCTCTCTCCTCCCCTCATCTCTCTCTAGCTCTAATTCTCTTTCTGAATGTCCCTGGTGTCAGATGTCAGATCACAAACACTTCTCTCTCTCTCTCTCTCTCTCTCTCTCTCTCTCTCTCTCTCTCTCTCTCTCTCTCTCTCTCTCTCTCTCTCTACTAGGTGGCAGCGTCAGATCAGCCAGAGGGCAGAAGCCATGAAGGTGAAGCCACACAGTGTCATCCCACTGCCTCAACCAGAGTGAGTACAGACAATCATAACCACCCTGATATCTATGGTGTAGGAGTATAGATGATCAGATGTCTGTGCTATTGGAGTATATTAAAACGATCATAACCACCCAGATGTCTCTGCTATTGGAGTATATTTGGTTGTTAAGTCCAATGTCACGGGCCCAACAGCTTTTTCGCCAAAACATTTTTCATAGCGCAGCCAGTCGGTTTACGCAATTTGTAAACCTTGTCACCATCACTAGGCTGAGGCAACAAGTGAGTAGTAGAACGACAATTTTTTTTTTAAAGGCTACTCTGAAAAAATAGTTCATTTTACTGTCTATGGAGAAAAACGAGCGGCTCTGAAAGCCGTTGGACCTGGAAAGAGAATTATCAGCCCATAATTGCATCATGATTTAATAACCGAATAGACAATCCTAACCACCCAGATGTTTATGGTATAGGAGACGATGTACTATGTACAGTAGATGCATAATCACTGAAAGTAAGAGACACTTAAATATTGCATGGCCTTTAGAACTACTGGAGAAATCCACTGACTCATTTCCTTTGGCTGAGTGCTATAATTATTTAATGCAAGCCTCTCTATGGCCCCTGCTGTGATAGGCCAGTAAGGATCATGTAATGGGCTTTCATCGATTGAGACTCATTGGTGGACAACTGCACCACAAAGGGTGTGTGTGTGTGTGTGTGTGTGTGTGTGTGTGTGTGTGTGTGTGTGTCTGTGTGTCTGTGTCTGTGTCTCCACTGTGTTCAGCAGCACAAAGCATTGCTCTCAACAGGAAGGTCTGTTCCATTCTGTTCTTGTGTGGATTCACTCGAGCGGTTCCTGACCCTCAACCCTGTCTTTGTGTGTGTGTGTGTCTATAGTGGCGAGAGGGACGGTGTGGATCTGATCTCGGCAGGTGTGTCCAAACTAGGGAAGGACTCTGACCGTCTCTCCTCAGGAAGCGCCCACTCTACAGGTAGGTGACCTTATCATTTTCATCAGCTATAGCATTAGCAGTGTCACACGTTATGCGCTCAATGTGCGTCACAATTCTGGATTCGCTTATACCGGCTGATGAACTTCCTTGTACTGTACACAGTATGACAGACAATGACAGTTTACAGGTCTGCCGGTTTTAATATTGCGAAGTATTGCTAGTCAAACAAAATAGCTAACGTTATCTACCGGTAACCATTTCAGTAACGTAATTTGCTAATTAACATGCTAACTTTAGCTACTGTATCCTCATAATTGTCAGTATAGCTGTTAATGTGTGTGTGTGGTGCAACTGGCTACAGCGTCCATACCACCTTTAGGTCCAAGTGCTCACGGGGACCCGGGTTCGAGTCCAGCCTGGGTCATTTCCCAATCCTACCCCGTCTCTCTCCCACTCTCTTTCTGTCAAGTCTCGTCACTATCCTATCTGCATAAAGGCAAAAAGAAAACCCCCAAGAAATACTGTATATAGCTGTCAATGTAACTGTATATAGCTGTCAATGTAACTGTATATAGCTGTCAATGTAACTGTATATAGCTGTCAATGTAACTGTGTATAGCTGTCAATGTAACTGTATATAGCTGTCAATGTAACTGTGACGTGCATTGTCTTTACACTCTTCTGTCCTTCTCTGCTTCACATCTCGTATCTAACTCCTGCTTGACGAGGACTGTGTCCCTTTGTCCTTAGTTGACCAGAGCGCTGTGTCCTTCACAGGGACGATGAAGCCAGATGAGGAAGACGATGTCATCCCAGAGGAAGGCTCGTACCTGGACGCAGAGGGGGCTGATGGGATGGCATTCCTCCAGCAGCCGCCGGGCGGGGCCAATGACGGCAGGGATTTAGAACCCTACAGGGCAGAGGAGGCACTCAGAACCTGTGAGTAGAGAGTGTACACACACACACACACACACACACACACACACACACACACTGCACTACATATTACAGAGGTGCTCAAAACCTGTCAGAGTACACACAGACACACACTAACACAGGGTTAAAACCTGTGAGTTGAGCAGACACATACACACACACACACACACACACACACACACACACACTAAACTACTTACTGTGTTACTCTGTGTACCCTCCCCCATTCACTGCTTCTCTAATATATGTGTGTGTGTGTGTGTGTGTGTGTGTGTGTTGCAGTGTCGTCACTGAAGCAGGTGTTGCTGGCGCAGCTCATGACTCAGGAGGAGAGCTCTCGCGGGGGCCGCGGCTCGGGCAGCCGTCTCCTGAGGACCACGTCGCTGCGCACCCCCGCCGCCGACTCCCCCAGCAGGGCGGCGATAGAGAACGGCTCAGGGAGGGCCGCCGAGCCCAGAGCGGACCGGCCGCTGCCGCAGGACCTCGCCTCCGGGGACACGGGCTTCTTCGAGGCGGCCGAGGACTATGGTGAGCAGATGGAGCCTCTTCAGAACCCTCTGGTGGACAGATTTAGTAGCTGCATAATTGATGTGTGGATCCTCACTCTTATCACTTGACTTTCACCATCATTTGCCATTGATCTTGGAAATTGGGACTTGGCTTCTCAGCTGCTCGATTAGCTTCTCTAATATAGCGCTACATTAAATTAGGCAACTGCAGATCAACTGAGATAATATTGTTGCTTTTTATCAGAAGCTACCATTTAAATAAATTCTTCTGTAGGTTATTGGCCATAGCCCACTGCTTCATTACTCTGTTATTATGATGAGATTCAGCCCTTTCTACAGTACAGCTGCTCCTCTTCTCTGTTCATTTACTCTCTCCTGCTCTCTGCTCCATTGCTCCTCACTCACCTCCTCCTCTCTGCTCCTCACTCACCTCCTCCTCTCTGCTCCTCTCACCTCCTGCTCCTCACTCACCTCCTGCTCTCTGCTCCATTGCTCCTCACTCACCTCCTCCTCTCTGCTCCTCACTCACCACCTCCTCTCTGCTCCTCACTCACCTCCTCCTCTCTGCTCCATTGCTCCTCACTCACCACCTCCTCTCTGCTCCTCACTCACCTCCTCCTCTCTGCTCCATTGCTCCTCACTCACCTCCTGCTCTCTGCTCCTCACTCACCTCCTGCTCCTCACTCACCTCCTCCTCTCTGCTCCATTGCTCCTCACTCACCTCCTCCTCTCTGCTCCATTGCTCCTCACTCACCTCCTCCTCTCTGCTCCATTGCTCCTCACTCACCACCTCCTCTCTGCTCCTCACTCACATCCTCCTCTCTGCTCCTCACTCACCTCCTGCTCTCTGCTCCATTGCTCCTCACTAACCTCCTCCTCTCTGCTCCTCACTCACCTCCTCCTCTGCTCCTCACTCATCTCCTGCTCCTCACTCATCTCCTGCTCCTCACTCATCTCCTGCTCCTCACTTACCTCCTGCTCCTCACTCACCTCCTCCTCTCTGCTCCATTGCTCCTCACTCACCTCCTCCTCTCTGCTCCTCACTCACCTCCTGCTCCTCACTCACCTCCTCCTCTCTGCTCCTCACTCACCTCCTCTCTGCTCCTCACTCACCTCCTCCTCTCTGCTCCTCACTCACCTCCTGCTCTCTGCTCCTCACTCACCTCCGCCTCTCTGCTCCTCACTCACCTCCTCTCTGCTCCATTGCTCACTCACCTCCTGCTCTCTGCTCCTCACTCACCTCCTCCTTTGCTCCTCACTCATCTCCTGCTCCTCACTTACCTCCTGCTCCTCACTCACCTCCTCCTCTGCTCCTCACTCATCTCCTGCTCCTCACTCACCTCCTCCTCTGCTCCTCACTCATCTCCTGCTCCTCACTTACCTCCTGCTCCTCACTCACCTTCTCCTCTCTGCTCCATTGCTCCTCACTCACCTCCTCCTCTCTGCTCCTCACTCACCTCCTCTCTGCTCCTCACTCACCTCCTCCTCTCTGCTCCTCACTCACCTCCTGCTCTCTGCTCCTCACTCACCTCCGCCTCTCTGCTCCTCACTCATCTCCTGCTCCTCACTCACCTCCTCTCTGCTCCATTGCTCACTCACCTCCTGCTCTCTGCTCCTCACTCACCTCCTCCTTTGCTCCTCACTCATCTCCTGCTCCTCACTTACCTCCTGCTCCTCACTCACCTCCTCCTTTGCTCCTCACTCATCTCCTGCTCCTCACTTACCTCCTGCTCCTCACTCACCTTCTCCTCTCTGCTCCATTGCTCCTCACTCACCTCCTCTCTGCTCCTCACTCACCTCCTGCTTCTCACTCACCTCCTCCTCTCTGCTCCTCACTGCTCCTCACTCACCTCCTGCTCCTCACTCACCTCCTCCTCTCTGCTCCTCACTCACCTCCTGCTCCTCACTCACCTCCTCCTTTCTGCTCCTCACTCACCTCCTCCTCTCTGCTCCTCACTCACCTCCTCCTCTCTGCTCCGTCCCCGTCTGGCAGCAGGTTATCTGGTACTGGAGGGCTTCGGGGGTTCGGGCGAGAGCAGCACGGACGACGAGCTGGCAGTGGGGGCCAAGGGACTGGCCCTGTCGCGCGGCTGCGTGGGCGACTCGGGCATCAGCCTGCGCTGCCCCTCGGGATACCCTACGGGCAGCATCTCCACCTTCAGCCGACAGGTCTTCACACACCTGCGCAACCTACAGGCCAGCCTCAACCAGCTCAAGGTGTGTGTGTGTGTGTGTGTGTGTGTGTGTGTGTGATTGTCTGTGTGTGTATTATAGTTAGATCGATAGATACCGAATTCACCAATACATTTCCGACAGCTTAAAATCCTGGATCTAATATAACATATAGCAGCATTAGTCCAGATTTGTTTTTAGTGACGGTAGCCTTTTTTACAGTACTAGAGTACCATGTCACTTTAGCACGCTAATTGTTCATATTTTGTACAAAACACTACTGGCTCAAAAGTGAACCTTGGCTGTCTAAAACAGCATCAAGTATGAACCACTCTGAATGTTATGGTAATTAAACATCCATACATCCATGTTGTGTTTGACACTGAGAAGTGGCTATAGTACCATTGTAGACCTGGACTTCAATACGTTTGTATATTTATTTTTTTTACCAATGTAAACGTAGAGTAGTGTAGTAAAGTGTATGGTATTTGTGGTGTTCCACAGGAAATGGAGACCAAGTACTTTAGTCTACTGCGCCAAAGGCAAGCAGGCCCGACGGAGGACCCCGAGGAGAGCAAAGGTACAGCACTTTAACATCCAAACCCCAAAACCATCTCTTACTTTTAAAATACCACACAGCACTTTAAAATCCAAACCCCAAAACCATCTCTTACTTTTAAAATACCACACAGCACTTTAACACCCAAACCCCGAAACCATGTTGATGCCACGCTGATTTCCATTCTATTCCATTATGGAGAATGTAGACTCTGGCGTTGCTGATGGCGTGTCTGGAGTGCCTGGTGGTTGTGGACTGTGTTATGGTGTGACGGATAGATGCTTTTATGGTCTTTTTTCTTCTCTAAATGTCCTTCCTGTGTCCTTGTGTCTCTCCACAGATAAGAGATAGTGCTACCAAGATCTCTCTGCCCAGCCAACGCGAGAGGAGCTTTTCTTCCTCAAACCCCTCTTCTCCGCCCTGGGTTCTCTCTCTCTCTTTCTCCTCTTCTCTTCCTTCCTTTCTTTCTTTCCTTCTCTTCTCTTCTCTTCTCTTCTCTTCTCTTCTCTCTCACTCAACCATTCTGTTTGGTTATCTCTATAGATTTCTCTCTCCACACACACACACACACACACACAACTCTTTTATTCCTTTCCTCTTCGCACTCCTGCTAAGACTCTTTCCTAGGGCACAGAAGAGATGGAGAGAGAGAGAAGAGAGGAGAAAAGAGGAGGAAAAAGAAAGAAGAAGAGGGGGAGGAGTCAGGAGCGTGATCCTGTGTCTCCTCCTCCAATGGCTAAAGGCAATCAGGGATGATGGACCTGCCCCCCTCCCTCAAGCTATCCCAAAATATCCCCCTCCTAAATGCCCCCCGCCTCCTCACCTCGTGCCTGCCGATGTTGCTGTTTGCCCCCTCTGCTGAAACCTCCCTTCTCCCTTCCCCATTCCCCTGCTAAGAAGACAGAGAACTTGTAAGCCAAATTGTACAAAGTGCTGTGTGTTTAGAATATATATATTAAACACATAAACAGTAGAAGACGATAAAAGGAAAGAAAAAAAAAAACAAAAGACATAAAAACTTAAGTAATGTATTAAGATTTTTTTTTTTTTAATCCCAAATGTATTTATTTTTCTCTTATGTTTTTTGTTTCTAATTGTCTCCTGTGTTGTGTGCATGCTTTTGGGGGCTGCAGCGTTCTCTAGCCTGATGCCCCCGCCCACCCCAACTCTTACCCCCCCCCCTGAAGTGCCGATCAGGACTGTGAGCACAGAATTGCACTTGAGTAGAGTCCCCAAGGACAGGAAGTAGAGCTACTCCAAGCCTATCCAAAAGGCTCGTTGGCTGCTCAGAGCCAATCAGAGAGGCTCATCGTCTGCTCTGAACCAATCAGAGAGGCTTATCAGCTGCTCAGAGCCAATCAGAGAGGCTTGTCAGCTGCTCAGAGCCAATCAGAGAGGCTTGTCAGCTGCTCAGAGCCAATTAGAGAGGCTTGTTGGTTGCTCTGAGCCAATCTGAGCCAATCAGAGAGGCTTGTCTGCTGCTCATTTTCCTGTCCTCGGTACATTTCGCTGGGTCCTCCTGTAAGGACTGTGTGTGACCCCTTGTACCCCTCCCGACCTCTGACCCTACGACCTTGGGGTCAGAGTGTCCCCGCTGCCCCTCCCGACTCTGGCTGAACGCATCAGTGTGTAATGGGTGGTCATGGTGGTGACACATCTGGAAAATAAAAGCTGCAACAACATCTCAAAAACCTCCACAAAGCCGACTCCGTCTCCGTCTGTTCATGCACTAGTGTCTAATGATTACTGCAAATGTGTGTGCTGTGCTGCTTACTTTTCAGATCAAAGGGTGCTTGATGCTTTATTTTCTTGAGAAATGTACAAGGAACTTTTTTTTTGTTGTTGAAATGGAGAAAGTGATAGTTGAAATATTAGATACTGTTCTTCTTGAACAAATGCACCAACCAAAATAGGACAAAAATAGACTAATCAGTAGTGTAATAGCAATTTTATGACAGAAAAAATCACACCTCCCATGAATCTTGGTGGTGGTGTGTATTGCGCCAGATACAAAGTGCAGAGTGTTAGGGAAGTACCAACCCTAAATGACAATCTTTGAGATGGGTGTGTTTATATGCGTGCTACTTGCTGTTACTTTAATTTCATACATGATTGGAGTCTGTGAGAGAATCCACACATCAATGCAGTCCTGTGGTCTCCAAAGGCAGACAGACACAGACCCTCTTCTGTTGCTTCTGCTACAGTATCTGAGGCCAATTTGGATCATCCCAGACTTGTGAATTATAATTACCATGACCAGGACTATCTTTGACAACTCCATTTTAATGTTACACCAAACTACACCTATTGGAAGGTGTTGATAGCTTGGTAAGGGAGGAACGAAACACACCCTTATGCTCCAAACCAGTCAGATACAGCAGCTCTGCCTTTATTAGTTCATATGTATCAGCATGGCAGCAGCAGGGGGCGCTGTTAGACCACAGTCTCAACACGTGAGAGAGCCCCCATTTCCAAAGCCTTTTTCCCTTCCTTTTCATTTCTGCATTGGCATGTGGAAGGGAGGAGGGACTGTGGGTTGTCTGTTTGTGCCCTGAAGCACATTTCTGATCTCACACCAGAGACGTGTGCTTGCCCGTGTGTGCACTTGCATACCTGTCTATGTGTTTTTGCTGTACATTTAGAAGAAGAAAAAAGTGTATTAAATTCCAGTTTCAATGCAAAATTGTGTAGCCTAGTTGGTTTTATTGTTACTAGACCGAGGAGGTAATTTCCACTATGTCTCAAATGACAAAACACAACGTCCCTCAGGACCTCATGTAATTACAGGTGCGGTTGCTGTTGAATGTATGCAATGATGTTTGCTTTTTTCTGTTTGCGGCTGCTTACATTCACTCCTGAAGCTGTCGCTCACGATTTCCTTCCCAGAGGCACTTTACACTGAAGACTCTTTTATATGTCGTCCTGCCTATGTGTGTCCTTTAGGAACAGAGAGGGAAAAGTGCCCCCCCACCCCCGTGCGCCTCTCTGCTCTCGCTCCACTCCCAAAGACAGGTTGCAATTAAGGCAGCGGTCGACTGAAAGGAGCCGGATAATCGATTGTCACACTCTGCACATGCTCCTGTCAATTACACACATACACATACAAACACACACACTGAAGATGAGAGGGGGAGCAGAAGGGGAGAGAGATGAAAGGTGTGTGTAAGAGAGCGAAAGAGCTGTGTATGTGTGTCACATTTACCTCAACAGGTCACACACACACACACATGACTTTTTCACTTTGCAATCTTAGTAAAGACGCTTTACAATATTCGCTCCAAAAGAGGCCATTTTGAGGGTCACATTTTCTTAACCACAATCTACAAGCATATTACTGTTCATGTCTGTTAGAGTATGAGTATGGTTTGTGTGTGTGTTTTTGTTTTTGTTTGTTTGCGTGCACAGAATAGAGTTCTTGAGTAGAAACTCTTTTGACACATAGTGGGTCTTGTCAAGATTCTTTTATTTTATTGTTTCATCATATTCTTTCTACTGGTGTAAAAGAGGACAGTTGGGTTTTGTCTTAACTAGACTGTAAGAGAATACAATCATTAGGATTTGTCTTGACTATACTGTAAGAAAATACAATCATTAGGTTTTGTCTTGATTATAGTTTTGCACGCTCATCAAAAAATATTGTGTGGAGACAACAGGTTAGTGATTTGTTAAAGATTTGAGCTGGTGTCAAAAAGATGGATGGATTCCCCTCAAACACACACACACACACACCATGGCATTGGTTGCTCTCAAAGTCTCCAACTGTTGAAACATTCATGAGGCTTTAAACTAAATAAGAAAACTTGACCCTAAAGATGTACTGGACATGATAATCATCCTGCCACATAGGGCCTGCACCAGATTTCCCAGAGTAATAGACATTCTATTTGCTATTTCTGGCACCATTGCATTCCCTGGACGTATGTAGGTCATCCGTGTACGGCTTTGAAACAAGGTCAGAACTCATTAGCTGCCTGTAAGTGAACTGCAGACATGTCAGCTCACGCCCCCACATCAGTCTGTGTGTGTGTGTGTATGTGTGTGTGCGTGCACGCTGAGGAGCTCTGTCACATGCAAGATTCCTACCCAATGTCACTAATTATGTTCTCTGAAAGGTAGATGTGTTACTCTATCATCATTTATGTGTTTGTTATTATTTCTGTGTTTGTGTCTGTGTTAATATTTGTCATCCTGTGTGTGTGTGTTATTATTTGACTATTCTGTGTGTTCACCCCTCCTGCTGTTACAGTATATGTGTGTGTGGGTGTGTTTGTTAAAGTGATCAATCTTACAGCAGGTCTTATCCCCTGCTGTTGTGTGTGTAGGACCTGAGCCAAAGTCATGAGTTTATCTGAGAGTCCTCCTCACACACAGACACACACACACACACACACACACACTCACTTCATTCCCATTTATTGTTCACCTGAAGCTAGTAAACATGGCTGGCTGCCATTTACCTGCTGTGGTGGTACACTGGTGATAATGAGGTGGGAGTGAAATGACACACACAGAGGCATCACTGGTGTTGGGTGAGAATTAAACGTGTGTGTGTGTGTGTGTGTAGGGGTGGGAATCACAGAGTAACTGATAAATCGATGCCTCACAAGACTTTGCCCATAACAATGATATGACAATTCAGTGATTCTACAATACTAAATGCATTGAGAAAAAGATTGATCTATGATGTCCCGATATCTGTGTAAAAGCTAAAAGCTGGAATTATGCATTTATTCACTGCATTACACAATTAATTTGAAACAGTGTACAAAGTGTATAAAGTATAAACTATACATATATTTTTAATGGACAAAAATAGGCCTCCAGGAAACAAGCAGGCATCTTTTTTTATTTCAGTGTTTTTAGACACATGTGTGCGTGTGCGCACATGGACATGTAGAAAAACAAAGATAGCCTTCCCTCCAGCCTGTATGTCTATCCTGTGTGTGTGTGTGTGTAGACAGCTGCACCATCACTACCATTTAAATGAGTCCACCCCTCATGAAATTCATGAAAGCTCCCATGCCCAACAGCCTCGTGCTAATGAAGCAGAGCTGATATTGACTCCTCTATAAGTGGAGTGTTAACCTTGCGGCTCTCGTGACGGGCCGCTCACAAGTGGATCACGGCCTCGCTGGGCGAAGCAGGCCCTAAACACCAGAACCACTTTCAACCTCAGAATGAACCAATAATTCAGCCCCAATTATCCAAAGCATCCGATCAGTGTGGGAGCCAATCTGATGCGGTAAAAAGGAAGTCATACATTTGCATACACTCATACACACACACGCGCACAGAGGAAATCCCAGCCAGGTTGGAGCATGCCAAATAGGAGAAGCTGAAAGATTGTACTTTTCCACCCATAACATTGACGTTGATCTTCAGAGATAAGTCTGCTGACAGAAGTGCAAATCTCGAGACTGAGAGAGACATTGACATGACAGGCAGAAAAAGCCGTATGCTTCCGGCAGGTGAATTATGAAATCTGTTTGACGTCCAAGTGCAAACAAACCTTTACGGATGTGGTCTTACAGAAGCAGCAGACCAATATCACTGACCAACATGAAGGCACTGTGTGTGTGTGTGTGTGTGTGTGTGTGTGTGTGTGTGTGTGTGGTGGCGGGTGGCTGGCTGGCTGCATAGGCCTCATTACGAGACCCTCCCTCAGATCTGATCAAGGCCCTTTGTGCTTAAGTTTCATAGAACAGGAGGTTTGTGTGTGTGTGTGTGTGTGTGTCTCTTTCTGTCTGGTGAGTGTTGTGGTGGTCTCTACATCTTCCTGTAATATTTCAGGTTAGCAGACGGAAGAGGAAAACTGTATGCATTTGTCTATCAGCGTGTGTGTGTATGTGTCCAGACTGATTCGATCCTGTTGAATATTTAGCAGCTCTGTCCTGGCCCAGTGTGCTCAAGCTGACTGGGATGAGGGCGAGATATTGAGCTGGTAAATCTCACACACACACACACACACACACACACACACACACACACACACACACATGTACTGAATATATACACATCCACATTTTCACATATGGTCATGTACAACATGCATATCTACACATACACACACACACACACACACACACACAATCATAATGTGTGTGTGTGTGTGTGTGTGTGTGTGAGAATGCCTGAACAGTTCCTGTAGGAAGATCAGCTGATTAAGTTTCCTTGAAACACAGTCAGTGTCGCAGGAGTGGACAGGCAGACTCCTCACCAGGGAGCAGCAGCACACACATCCACTGCAGGACACACACACCTGCTCTAGGTTAGACTGAGTGTTATCTGGCTCCCCATAAGCAGAAACAAATCGCAATAAGACAATATCCAATAAGAACCCAAGGTACTCTTCTGAAAACAAAGAAACAGCCTGCTAGAAAAACTTTGTAGCGTTAAAGAAAATACACATTTACGCACACACACACACACACACACACACACTCCACCCTTCCATATATCCCATATAGAGGCACTTGAAGCCTCTGCTTAGTTTGCCATGTTTTGTGGCCCTTGAACTGATCACAATTCTGTGTCTCCGCATTTGAGGCAGCCAAGTGCTGTGGCCTTCTCGTGTGCTCTTATTTAGGTAATGGCCAATCTGCAATGGACCCCCCCCCCCCCCCCCCCCCCCCCCCCCCCAACCTCCCCCCCCCCAACCCCAACCTCTCCCTGCCCCCCCAACCTCCCCCCCCCCCCCCAACCTCTCCCTGCCCCGCTCTGAAGCCGGCCGCTGCCAGAGGCTTTGGAAGCAGCCAGCTGATTACAAACAAACACTCTCAACATGAATTCAATCAGCCGGGGGGAGAAGTGGCTGTTTACTCTGGTTAACCCCTGATAAAGACAGCGCTGGGACTGACACCTACAACTGAAAACACTCAGGGAGTGGGGGATGGAGGAGGAGGAGAGGAGGGAAGAGAGGAAGGGAGGACAGGTGGGGAAAGGAGAGGAGAGATGGAAAGAAGAGGTCAGAGAAGGAAAGGAGATAACAGAGGAGAGGAGGGAAAAAGATAGGAAAGGAGTTGAGAAGAAAGTGGAGAGGAAAAAAGACAGGTGATAAGAGGAAGGAGAGGAGGAAGGGAGGAGTGTAGAGGAAAAAAGACAGGTGTTGAGACGAGAGGGGCGGGAGGACCTTGGAGTTGGTTCTTGGTTAAGGCGATGTAGGCTGTTACCTCCCCTGATAACACACATGGGGCCACAGAGTTTAATGGAAGAAGCACAAATGTCTCTGTTCTGCAGTTAAACAGGAACCAGCACTGTTGGAAAGATCAGGGGTGGGCTGTGACACACACACACACACACACACACACACTTTTAGTTTCCTTTCACAGGCTAGAAGCTGTGGAAAGAAAGGTCTTCTGGACTCTGGGCAGCACCTTTCCTCTGATGCTCCAAATTGTTTTTAGCTCATAATCCCCTTTCAGCCAGTGGCCAGAGGGACGGAGGGCTGATGGTCAGACCTTCTCTGCTGGACAAAAAGAGCGGCCTCTTCCTGCTGGAGAGCTGTTAGGACACACAGCTGTTCAGATGAGTCACTCTATTTTACACACACACACATACACACACACAGCAGTTGTCGACCAGGGCCGGCGGAAGGCATGGGCATTCTGGGCAATTAGGGGGCGCCACAGCACAGCGAGCTACAACATTGAAAACACATTGATTGTCAAATAATGACATAGATGGTTTAAATGCAGGAGCTGTAAGCAATTCATTTTCACTGATATCGGTTAAATAACAGTCATGAATGAGACGTTCAAAGCATAGTGCTGCAGAATACAGAAAAGTGCACAGGTTGAAAAACTTTTCTCCCGCGTGCCTGAATCGTCAGGTTGCTAGCAGTGGAACGTAGCAGAGAGAAGACAATGTAATAAGGTAAAGTCTGAATCTCACCATGTCACCGAATCAGTGGCGCAATGAGCTCGTTTCCCCGCAATAAGATGGTCCTATCGCGGGGTGATATGAGACAGCGACACTAGTAGTGCGTTCCTAATGTCACGTTTAAATGCACACCTAACAGATGGCATCATATTAAATACTGTAGGTAGACCGATTTTTGTAATAGTCTGTAATAATAATGTATGCTCCTTGACAAAAAGTTTACTGGGACAGCTTGTCCACTTAGCCTAATTGATGTAGCCTTCCTAAAACCAATGGGCCAGCTGTATCTGTTCAGCTGTTAATGAAATTAAAGAGTAGGCCCAGAGCCCTATAGTAGGTCTTGATTATTTAAGTGTTCAGCTGCATCATCAATTAAAGCCTGATCAGAGGCTTGGTCACTGATCTCATTTCAATTGGTGGTAATTGAGTAGGCCTATTTATAGGCTACTGAAAGAGTTGTGAGACCATGGTTAGTCCAGCTCCCTGGTTGTAGGCTACTACTTTTATAAAAATGAGGCTTGGTTTGTGTTTTGTATTTCTTTACATTGGCCAAACATGTGGTATAAGCCTCGAAATAGTGCAAAGAGACGAGCTGCATCGTAAGGAAAGGTCTGAGAACATTCACACTGGGACAATTACTTTCGGCACAGGGGATATTTCACTTGGTCGAAATCTGGAATATGAGGGACGATCTGTTGGAGAAAACACTGCAGACGATGGCTCTGATAAATTTCAAGCTGACGATCCACATCCTGGCCAGGTGGGTGGACAAAGCGCCACTGAAGACTTTAAGGCTTGGCATCGTATGCAACCAAATTTATTATGTACTAATGACCTCATGGAGTTCTCTGCACAAGGCCCTGGATGTTCTTCACTCCAGTTAAACAGAGGTAAGAAAAGTATTGAATTACTACTTTTTTTTTTTTTTTTTTTTTGCAGTGTACACGATAACTGTCTGTCGACATCAGTAACCTAATTCAGCTGATTCCTTGCAACCCTTGGGACTTTTTTTTTTTTTTTTCTAACAGGTGGCACGCCTCTCTCATTAAGCCAGCTACCAGGAGACTGTGGCTATTCTGTGAAAAGGACTGCAGTGGGCCTTGTGTTTGTCGCCCCATTTGATGGTTGTGATGTTCTAAAATGGGTAAGCTATGGTTTTCATGTCACGTCAGGGGATTTTCTCTTTTAAATTGTCAGGGTGGGAGTAACAGCCGCCCATAGAGATGCCATCAATCACTATGAAACAACTAATTTTCACTCCCTTTAATGATTTATTTTTGACTTTAAAAACAACTACTTAATTACAGAAGCTGTTTACGTAGAAGTGTGTGGATTTAGGTCAATTAAGGAGAGAAGCCTACTGAATTTACCCCTTTTCCCCCCTTTACCTGATTTCCCCTTAACCCCCCCCCCCCCCCCTCCCCCCCCCTTAATCAAGGAATCCCTGAATTAACACCTGAAAATAAAATTAAGATCCTTATTGTCCTTAATCACAAATATAGGGACCCCCCTGAATTGACACCTTAAATGTAAGATTGAGGAAGTTCACACTCGCACATTAAAAAGGCAAGCTCACTTACTGTAACAGTGATCTTGACATATTCTGTTGCCTTCAGGCTTTTTTGTTGGCATACATTTCATGAATCGATTTTAGTAGCTTGAACAGTTAGACTTTCCTGGGTGAAGTCCAATCAACTCACCAGAGGGGTGGAAGCTAATGGTGAACATAATAAAAATTACATACAATTTGGTCCCTTGTAAACAGATATGTGTGCATAGGAGTGTCCTTACTGGTTGTAGATGAAAGGCTCTTAAACCAAAAGTGTTCCTGAAGTTGGGCAAAGGGACCCCAAGCAATTATTTAGCATTTCAATTAATGTGGGACATGTTTCAGTTTTGTTGAGCTAGGTAACCGGAGGGTTGCTGGTTCAAACCTTGACCAGTAGGCATGGCTGAAGTGCCCTTGAGCAAGGCACCTAACCCCTCACTGCTCACCGAGCGCCGCTGTTGCAGGCAGCTCAATGCGCTGGGATTCATGTGCTTCACCTCACTGTGCGTTCACTGTGTGCTGAGTGTTTCACTAATTCACGGATTGGGATAAATGCAGAGACCAAATTTCCCTCACGGGATCAAAAGAGTATATATACTTATACTTAGGTGTATGACTGCATTATTTTATGTCTTCCTCCAGGGAAATAGCCACTTGCTGCAGTTGTTGTGGCACAACAATCCAGTAACCCTCTCCTGCTCTGCATCAAGCTCAGACCAAGTCTCTCCAGTTTTATCCACTACTCCAGCTCCAACCACAGAAGCACCTACCACAGCTGCTGGGCTTCCTCCACAGAATCAACAGTGGATGCCCCCCTTCTTTGGAGGCTACTACCCTGTAATGCCTGTGAAGACTCCCTCTGAAACTACTGTTGCACCAACTACAAAAGCACCTTCCACAGCTGCTGGGCTTCCTCCACAGAATCAACAGTGGATGCCCCCCTTTGGAGGCTACTACCCTGTAATGCCTGTGAAGACTCCCTCTGAAACTACTGTTGCACCTTCCCCCCCTAAAACTACTGTTGCACCTTCCACAGCTGCCGTGCTTCCTCCACAGAAGCAACAGTGGATGCATCCCCTCTTTGGAGGCTACTATCCTGTAATGCCTGTGAAGACTCCCTCTGAAACTACTATTGCACCTCCCCCCCCTGAAACTACTGCTGCACCTTGCCCCCTTAAAACTACTGCTGCACCTTGCCCCCTTAAAACTACTGTTGCACCTTTCCCCCTTAAAACTACTGCTGCACCTTGCCCCCTTAAAACTACTGTTGCACCTTTCCCCCTTAAAACTACTGTTGCACCTTGCCCCCTTAAAACTGCTGCTGCACCTTGCCCCCTTAAAACTACTGTTGCACCTTGCCCCCTTAAAACTACTGTTGCACCTTGCCCCCTTAAAACTACTGTTGCACCTTTCCCCCTTAAAACTACTGCTGCACCTTGCCCCCTTAAAACTACTGCTGCACCTTGCCCCCTTAAAACTACTGTTGCACCAACTACAGAAGCACCTTCCACAGCTGCCGGGCTTCCTCCACAGAAACAGTGGATGCATCCCCTCTTTGGAGGCTACTACCCTGTAATGCCTGTGAAGACTCCCTCTGAAACTACTATTGCACCTCCCCCCCCTGAAACTACTGCTGCACCTTGCCCCCTTAAAACTACTGCTGCACCTTGCCCCCTTAAAACTACTGCTGCACCTTGCCCCCTTAAAACTACTGTTGCACCAACTACAGAAGCACCTTCCACAGATGCAGAGCTTCCTCCACAGAATCCGTGGATGCATCCCCTCTTTGGAGGCTACTACCCTGTAATGCCTGTGAAGACTCCCTCTGAAACTACTATTGCACCTCCCCCCCCTGAAACTACTGCTGCACCAACTACAGAAGCACCTTCCACAGATGCAGAGCTTCCTCCACAGAATCCGTGGATGCATCCCCTCTTTGGAGGCTACTACCCTGTAATGCCTGTGAAGACTCCCTCTGAAACTACTATTGCACCTCCCCCCCCTGAAACTACTGCTGCACCAACTACAGAAGCACCTTCCACAGATGCAGAGCTTCCTCCACAGAATCCGTGGATGCATCCCCTCTTTGGAGGCTACTACCCTGTAATGCCTGTGAAGACTCCCTCTGAAACTACTATTGCACCTCCCCCCCCTGAAACTACTGCTGCACCAACTACAGAAGCACCTTCCACAGATGCAGAGCTTCCTCCACAGAATCCGTGGATGCATCCCCTCTTTGGAGGCTACTACCCTGTAATGCCTGTGAAGACTCCCTCTGAAACTACTATTGCACCTCCCCCCCCTGAAACTACTGCTGCACCAACTACAGAAGCACCTTCCACAGATGCAGAGCTTCCTCCACAGAATCCGTGGATGCATCCCCTCTTTGGAGGCTACTACCCTGTAATGCCTGTGAAGACTCCCTCTGAAACTACTATTGCACCTCCCCCCCCTGAAACTACTGCTGCACCAACTACAGAAGCACCTTCCACAGATGCAGAGCTTCCTCCACAGAATCCGTGGATGCATCCCCTCTTTGGAGGCTACTACCCTGTAATGCCTGTGAAGACTCCCTCTGAAACTACTATTGCACCTCCCCCCCCCTGAAACTACTGCTGCACCAACTACAGAAGCACCTTCCACAGATGCAGAGCTTCCTCCACAGAATCCGTGGATGCATCCCCTCTTTGGAGGCTACTACCCTGTAATGCCTGTGAAAACTCTCTAAAACTACTGTTGCACCAACTACAGAAGCACATTCTAGAGCTTCCACAGAATCAATGTGGAATCAATTCAACAGCACTCCAAAACCATTCCCTACTCAACTTTTTATTTTCCAACTCTTTATTCCAATATGTGTCATTTAATGCATATATTAAAAAGTGTATTTGGAATTTAGTTGTCCGAGATCATTTGTTCCAAGTTGCTTGTCGAGTGGTTTTACTGACTACTTGTCTCATGGTTTAGCCAAAACTGAAAGTTTAAAATTCTACTGCCATATTGCTTATGTGTGCATGATGATGATCAAGGTTTTAACACAATCCAAATTGACTCTGTTTCTACTCAAATGTGCCACAGGCAAGGATAAGGGCTTTGGGAGTCTGTACTCATCCTTCAAATTTTGTTTAGCTCAGTTTTTCTTCAGATAAAGAGAACCGATGGTCCTGCACTGATATCTGCAACACATAAGCAAGTAAATAAAGCTTTGGTGTCGAGTGTTCTAAGATTATACTACAATTGGATTCTTTGGAATTATGTATTTGTTTCTGATTGGCCAAGAGATGTTCCATGAGTTGGTTTTTTTCTTTCATAAAGATGTATTAATCACTTACATCAAAATATATACAATAAAAAGTCCTTGATCAGTGAAGTTAACTTAACTATTTTTTTTTTTTCTTTCTTGGGGGAAAAATGATGTAAAACAGTATGTACAATGTAAAATAGTTTATTTGGTCTACACTACTTAATTTTAATGTCAGTCATAATGGTGGGACTTGTGAAAAGTTTGAGAACCACTGTTCTAGGGGGTTTAAGCATACTCTCCACAGAATGCAATAAGCCTGCTGGATGTCCTTGGGCCTTTTGTAGGCATGGGTGACATGCACCAACAACTACCGCTGATCACCAATCCCTGAGCACTCTCGGGGATATACCTCTGCGTTATCATTGGTTGGATGTCAGTGGTTCAGAGTTCAAATTATCAATATACACTGCTCAAAAAAATTGTTTTTCAAAACATTTTTTGAAACCTTCCACCCTTTTTTCCATTCTCAAGCTACATTCACAGAATGTCTGACAGTTCTTTCAAAACAAAAGTTTTACTTGTGCTCAGAACCAAACAGTGTCAATTTCAACAATTTTTTGAGCAGTATATTTGTTAAACAGATCCATGTCATTAATATAGTTGCATGGGGAGAGGTCTGACAACATATTTAAAATAGCTCACTCTGCCTTTGTGTGCTTGGCCCTTGATTAAAAAAACAGGCAGCTGCAAGCCTCACCACAATTTCAAATATATTCACACTGTAAAGTATCAAATATGCAATTAGCCATGCCTGAACATATGAAGGGTTCAGATGCAAAAGCCTCTAAATGCCACCTATGTCAAAAATGAGATAAAGATGGTGAGGGGATGCGCTCCACACATAGTATACGCTAATCAAATAATTTAACTTCTAAACCCACTAAATACCACTCTCTTCCTGGTCTGAAATATCGATTTATAGGCAAAAACCTATAGGAGCCTGAATTTAAATGCTCATTTAAAAGAAAAGTGGTCAGACGGATTTAGAGGGTTTTGCATCTGAACTCTTCATATACTGGTAGGTTTTCCAGTGTTCTCTGAAATACACCATGAAGACACGACTTTGCACACAGCAAAAAAATGCTGTTTGCTCAGGATAAATTAGATACAATCAGACTTGTTACACCTACACACACACACACACACAAACAAACCCACACGCATACAGATGCCTAAACACACACACACACAGATATTCATAGACACACGCAAATGCCCACACACACACACACACTGGCACACAAGTACACATGCACGCACGAACACAAACACAAACAAGCACACGCACACATGCACACAAACACCTCTGCATGAAGTAAGCCCAGTTGACTATTGAGAAAAGGCGCCTATAACCATCAACAAAGGGACACAGCCTGAACGTCTGATCAAAACATATACAATTTAAGCCTACAGTGATATGTTTATGTTACGTGAAAAGCCTAATTGCTTAGCCTAATTGTAGGCAACCATTTTTTCTGTGAGGCCTGGTCGCAATTTTCCCACAACAGTAGCGCTGGAAAATAGCAACGTTGAGCTCCCCCACATTGAAACAGATCTGCACGCTGCAGCCAGTCTATGAACATAGTCCTATTTCGCCCAGGGCGCAGGATTACCTTCCGCCGGCCCTGTTGTCGACAGCACCAGGGCCGCAGGATTGCCTTCCGCCGGCCCTGTTGTTGACAGCATCAGGGCCGCAGGTCTCTCCCCTCACTGGGGTGAACAGACATGCAGCATTATGTTCGACATCCCAAACTGATTAACAGCTTCAAGCAGCATCACGCAGAATTTATCACTAAGTGTCAGAGCTTGTTCAGCCGAGATGCTTTTCAATTGCAGCTGAAAATGCAGTCAGTTCTGCCCCTCAGTTCTGCCCCTCTCTCTCTCTCCACCCCTCTCTCTCTCTCTCCACCCCTCTCTTTCTTCTGCCTTTATCACACGCTCCCTTCTTTCTTCCGCGGCAGGGAAAATGCATTAACTATTAGGCTGCACAGGGCTGATGCTGAACAGGGAGATGGAATGTTGCCTGATGCAAACATACTCGCACAGCGACTGGTTTGGGAGCGTGTGTGTGTGTGTTTTTTGTGTGAGATAGAGAGAGTGCGTGCATGCCTGTGTGTTTTGTGTTTATATGTGAGTGTGAATGTGTGTGCATGTGTGTGTGTGTGTGTGTGTGTGTGTGTGTGTGTGTGTGTGTGTGTATGTGTGTGTGTATGTGTGTGTGTCACTGTGTGTGTGTCCAGACTGATTCATTCCTGTTGAATATTTAGCAGCTCTGTCCCAGCCCACTGCGCTCAGGTTGACTGGGATGAGGGCGAGATATTGAGCCGCTCATGAGGGAGCTGGTAAATCACACACACACACACCCTCTCTCTCTCTCACACAAACACACAAACACACACACACACACACACAGTCACATACAGTACATACACATCTTCACACACAGTAACACACACATGTATACTTTTATATAAATACACGTCCAAGCGTGCATACACACACACAAACACATACACACAGTAGCTGAGATAACATAGAACAGAACAGATTTCAACACTTCGCAAGGGTTTCACGGCATTCCAAAGCTATCCTGCTCACCCAGAGAGAGAGAGAATGAGAGAGCATAAGAGAGAGAGAGAGAGAGAGAGAGAGAGAGAGAATATTTCAGGCTTGCGGATGCTGCAGACCTTCTGTGATTGCAGAGAATCTCATCTCTCCTCAGATGGGTTGTGACCCTGTGGACATCCTGGACCTTCAACATCATGTTGATGTCTGATCCCCTAAAGCTGCTTGGACGCACGCACGCACGCACGCACGCACGCGCGTTGATGTCTAATCCCCTGGAGCTGCCATGCGCTGCCTGGGGTGAGGAGAGCTCTCCTCTCTGGTAATGAGGTAGCAAAGCTCAGAGTTTCATTAAAATACATCCACGGGCACAGACAAATACACACACACACTCACTCACTCTCTCTCTCTGTCTCTCTGTCTCTCTCTCTCTCTCTCACACACACACACAAGCTACTCTTATAAATCTTTACACTAAGACTATATCCACATAAAAGGCATAACAGCAAACATAAACAGGGGGATATTATTCAAAAGGCCTTCTTCAAAAACTAATAGAATAGCCCACTGATGCCCCCCACAGAAAGAGAGAGATGAGGAAATGAGTAGATTCCTCTCATCATGCCACAACAACACCGCTGACAATCACCTCTTAATTAGCAGCTATTACCTTTTCATTCGGACATTCAGACACACACACACACACACACCATTATCAGCTTCACAGACTAGCGCTGGCGTTAATGTGATTGTGTGAGGGGTTGGAATCAGCACTCACACACATGTGCTGATTATTATTATAAGAGAATTTTAGAACCTTGAATTGTTGTGGAATGGAATCTTATGTTAGAATGTTCAAAAACCCACACCTTTAAGGTTTAAGGTGCTCAACATAGGCTACATACCCTGCAGCTTTGGCTTTCCCATAGTTTCACCGGCATTTATTAGTCTGGGGAAGGGCCACACCCACTGGAGCTTAGGTGTCCCACATTAGGCAGTGTCCCACAATAGGACAATTTAGTATACCTTTCTAGCCCACTAATCTGCCATTTGTGATATGTCTGTCAGTGTTTGCTATGACTGTGAGCAGATTCTGCCATCACCTGTTTTGTGGTCTTGACTAAGAGGCTTGATTCCTGTAGGTTTGAATGGGACACACACATGTGTGAGGTGATCCCTCATTCTAATACTATAACACAAAAAGCACAGCAATTAAACCATCTGAACACCTCCTTCCAGACCACGAGTGCCTTTGGGAGCCATGCACACTCATACACTCATGTCCAATTCTTTCCGAGTCACTCCTGCTGTTTTGGGCAAGTATGGGAGGCAATAAATACCCCCTGCAATTAATACCCAACTAGGGGCAGCTGCATCGATAGCAGGACTGCATTGTACGGATTGGAAATCAATCATGGAAGTGGGCATATACTGTGTGTGTTTGCGTGTGTGTGTGGGCAAAATTGATTCAAGATTAATTGATAATACAGCAATTAGCTACAGTCAAGCTATTTATTAATTTCTGATTGAACGAGAGGCATTCTATATCTACATCCCCACTCAACCTCTTAGTAATCACTCCACATTTTGTATTAAATTGTCCAACGCAAACATTCCATACATACAAACCAAGAGAGCATTCATTTCTTAACATCACATTTGACAGTTATTGAATTAAACAGAGTAGGCTGAATGTCCAGATTAATGTGATAAGCACGTAAACAAATTACTGCCTTTCTCACCAACTTGGCAGCAGGGTGACATTTTCCTTTGATTGACAACAAGATGCCAATACTAAATTGGAACTAATTGTGGCGGTGCAGGCATATAGAAAACTCACTAATGAGGAAAACTCCATTTGATGTCTTTGAACTTGATTGGTTGTAAGTGGAACTGTTATATAATAGCAATATGGCAAGGATAAGTCCACAGCGGTGGTTCGGCCGTAGGCACAAGGCCCGAGGCCAAGATTCATCCTGGAGCAGAGATAAGAATCTCCATAACACACACAGACACACGCAGGAGTCACTGATGAAACAAACATGGGTGTGTGAGGATACAAAACATGCACAGGATGAACTGGGAGCTATTGACCAGTACTGAAGACCTGTGCTTGTTTTTTGGTTTGTTTATTTCTGGAACTTTCTGAGGAAGTGTCCTCTCTGTGCACGACCTCGTTGACCCTGGAGATGGTCTCTGGCTGGCTGTAAGCTCTGAGTGAATGCAGGGTTTGTGTCCCTACAGAGAGTAGAGTGTGTGTGTGTGTGTGTGTGTGTGAGTGACAGGACACCAGCTCCTCTCTCCTCTTCCTCCTCTTCACCTTTCTCACGCCCTGTCATCTCCTCCTCTACCACACCCTCCCTCAGTGTGTGTGTGTGTGTATGCATAATTGACAGGATCACATGCCGAGTGTGACAATCAATTATCCCGCTCCTTTCAGTCGACCACCGCCTTAATTGCAACTTGTCTTCAGGAGAGCAGAGGGAGCAGAATAGAGGAACAGGGCAGAGAACAGAGCCATTTCCCAGCCAAAGCCCTTTATCCCCCAAGGACACACACACACGCGCCGAGACTAACAATCACTTAAAAAGGCACCTGTAGGGGGTGCTGTGGCACAACTGGCTGCAGCACCTGTGCCACAGTTGGGCCCAGGTGCCCATGGTGTCCCTGGTTCAAATTCGACTCGGGTTATTTCCCATCTCAGCCCATCTCTCCAGCCCACTTCCTGTCCATCTTCTCACTGTCCTTTGAGATAAGGGGAAAAAAACATACTTAACCTGTAAGAGGAGTGAATTATTTTCCTAGTTCCTTCTAGAATTCTACACAAACAATCTCAAAATCAACAATTTCAATGTTCAACCACCCCGGATGATTCAGATATGATGCTAACCTGCGGACCTTATACTGACCTTATACGGACCTTATATGTGTGAAAGACATACATGCACATGCATTACAGAAACTCCGTGTTGTTGTTGAGTGAGGGGTGGGGGCTCGTAGAGTTCACAAGAGGCGAGATATGACGCAGAATATATGTGGCCGCTGTCACAGCTGCTGTTTGTTTACAAAGTGTATGCATTATGTAGGCTAAAGAAGAAAAATGTATTGTGCGTAGGCTAATACTTGAAGTAGTCACGTAAGTGCACATACTTGAAACTGACCTAAAGTATTTGTATGTGCTTCAAATAAACACATTTATCTGTTTTCAACGTTATGTAGCAGAATTACTTGGCTATGGAACCCCAAATCTGGTTTGCGTTGGAGAGAGCATGCACAAACTGTATGGTACCTTCATGGTAATCATATGGCCATCCTATACAACGTTTTTAAGCAACAAACAAAATACTAACATAACAGTGAAGTGGTTCGTTTTTTCATGGTTTATTTTTTCAAAAAGCATCCTCTCCCCATGTGTCTATTGCATTTACGTAAGGAGCTTGGAACAAAGTTGGGTTTTCTTCGTTTTCATTTTCTCTAGGCATATTTATGCTCAACAAATATCGGGGATTTGTCGGGGATATATTGCGATGCAGTTGTAGGCTACATCAACGTGTCTCTTGCCGTTCCCTTCATGTGTTCTATCACAATGCTGTCCGCCCTCATGGACAGTAGCTCCATGTCCATGTCTGCATCTTTCCAGGTCGGAGATTTTCTAGACAGCACTATGCCACTCCATCATGACACTGGCATTTAAGTCAGATTTAACCACATGGACGCACAAAAGAAACGTCACCGACACGCCCTCTCACTAGGTGTGAATTTTAACCGCATGTTCTACGCTTCGTTTAGACACAGCACATTTACATAATGTCCGGAGGAAATACTAGGGGGGAAGCAGTAGAACAACCAGCTAAGTTCGGACTTCCATATGACCGTTTAACATCAGCAGAACCTCCGGTCTTACACGTATGTCTGAAAGCCCTAATTGTGAACCTAAGAGTCCATACCTGTAGACCCTGCAATTCCTATGTCACAAATGCAGGGAATGGATTTCACAGGAGCAGAGACTCTCTTGCGTTCAGAGAGAGACATGTGAGAGGGCTTCTAAAGGGGGGATAAACACATCTCTGGATTCATCCAACAGAAATACAGAAATAGTCTGTAATTGGGAGATGTTTTGAGAGACACACATCATTAATTTTGCATTTCCTGGAAACAGCCTTTAACAGTCCTTTATAACTGATGACAAATACACTAATGGTCGTGTTGAGAGCAAAGAGAAAATCGACTATGTGTATTTCTATTTATTTCTTCTTTATCTGTAGCTAATACAACGTTTTAAAAAAGCCATACTCCCATTACTGTGTGTGTGTGTGTACACATGTATATCAGTCAGTGTGTGTGCACGCGTGTATCATTGTGTGTGTGTGTGTGTGTGTGTGTGTGTGTGTGTGTGTGTGTGTGTGTGTGTGTGTGTGTGTGTTGTATGTGTGCTGTGTGTTGCTCTGATTCTTACTGACTGATGTTTGCATCACTAACAGAACAGGACTGTTGATGGTGACAGTGACCGGAGAGGGACAGTGACCGCATGATGATGCATCACACATCGACCTCCACAGCCACCAACACCCCCTACAGTACCTCCTCCCTAGAGCAAGCGTCGTCATTATACACAATCGACAGCTAAGAGTGTGAGTGTGTGTGTGTGTGTGTGTGTGTGGCAACAGAACCGGTGTGAGTAAAGAGTCTGACGTGTGCTTACTAGTAATGCGTTTGTGTGTGTGTGTGTGTGTGTGTGTGTGTGTTTGTGTGTGTGTATGTCTGAGTGTGAATGGGTGAATATAGCTTGAGTCCTCTGATAGCTGGCATGTCTCCAAGCTTCCACTAGCTTAAGATATCCTCATTCACCCCATCAGATGACACTTCTCTGTGTGTGTTTGTGTTTGTGTGTGTGTTTGTGCCGATCTGATTCTTCCTGACTATCTGGACGTGCATGACCAATGTAACAGGAGCAGGGACAGCAGGGAGTGTGGAATGATGTGGTAATAAGTTCGTGTGTGTGTGTATGTGTGTGAGTGTGTGTGTATGTGTGTGTTTATATGTATATGTGAGTGTGTGTTAGTGTGTGTGTGTGTGTGTGAGAGAGAGAGAGAGAGAGAGAGAGAGAGAGAGAGAGAGTGGTGATAGAGCTGATGTGCACAGAGAGAGTTTTTCATTGAGGAGACAGGGATGGATTCAGACACCTGCTACAGTCATCTCCACACACTCCATTTCAACATGTCCTGGAGAGAGAGAGACACCGTGTGTGTGTGTGTGTGTGTGTGTGTGGCGTCAATTGAGAGACAGGAACTGTATTAATTCAGATGGAGTCAGTTGGAGTTCCATGTTGCAAGAAAGAACAGCCTGATCTGATCTGATCTGATGGGAGGGCAGATGGAAAGATACAAGTGACATGCATGCTTACCAGTGTGTGTGTGTGTGTGTGTGTGTGTGTGTGTGTGTGTGTGTGTGTGTGTCAATGTGATATTGGGTGAATATAGCCAGAGTCCTCTGATAGCTGGCATTTACCCAAGCTTCTACTAGACTTAGATATCCTCATTCACCCCATCAGATGACACTTCTGTGTACTAGTGTGTATGTGCATGTGTGCGTGCGGATATATGTGCATTTGTGTGTGTGTGTGTGTGTGTGTGTGTTTGTGACTGAGGTGGCCTCATTGTGCCAGTCCTCTGGCAGCCCTTCTCTTTGTTTCGGTCAGAAGGGCACAGACAGAGAGACGGGCACACACAGGGCACCATCATCTATCAAGACACACACACACACACACTCCATCTCTCTCTCTCACACACACACACACACAGACAAACACACTCTCTCACACACACACACAAACACACACACTCCCTCTCTCTCTCTCTCTCTCTCACACACACACACAGAGACACACACACAGACACACACACACACACACAAATAAACATTGCATAAGGGCATTAACAACTTACCCCCCCCCCCCCCCCCCACACACACACACACACACACATACAGACACAGAGAGAGAGATAGAGAGACGGAGAAATGCAAACCAGTTCTCTCTGAAAGGAGTAAATGTATTGAATTGATCAATTAGGTTGCCCTGTCTCATCACTTTATCAGGGAGAGATGAAGAGACTAATGAGACACGCACACACACACACACACACACACACACACACACACACACACACACACACACACACACACACACACAGACACACACACACCTCACATATAGCACTTGTGACACCCCAGCTCTACCGTGCTGGGTCTTCCTCTTTCTCCCTGACTTTGTGTGTGGCTTGATCTTGTCTGTTCCTGTCTTGGCCTGAAGGAGGAGCTGTGGAGGTTCTATCAAGGTGGCTAATTGATGGCCTAATTGGAGGGTGTATATAATCAGTGGTCTCCAGTTGGTTCCCGCTCTGACACTGCAATCACGAGCACACTCCTGGCAGGGCTGGCAGCAGAGCTGATCCTTTACTTTTGCACTACCCATTCACATGCTGACCAACACATCAGTTTTGCTTTTCCTTACACATACTGACTTTGTAAATATATCAGTTAATAAATATACTTTTGTTTAAAATATACTTCGGTGTGGTCTCCCCTTCATGTCGTGCTCACTCCGAGCCAAGTGGTCGCGACACACTACACACACAGATGACACTCGGCTCTGCTGAAACCTTGAAACCTCATTGTAATTCTGACAGGAATTTAAGATGACATTGTCACTGAGTGGGTCTGCCACATCATGTGTATGTCAGTTTGTGTGTGTCTCTGACTCTCTACTAGTTGGTAACATGTTCTGCAGTGTATGTGTGTGTGTGTGTGTGGCGAGTTCCGTGACTATATTGAGGGCAGAGAGTACTTCTGCTGGAGTGTCAGCTTCTTTGTCCTCTGTGTGTGTGTCAGTGTGTGTGTGTGTGTCAGTGTGTGTGTGTGTGTCAGTGTGTGTGTGTGTTTGTTTGTGTGTGTGTGCGTGTGTTTGAGTGTGTGTGTGTGAGTTTGTGTATGTGTGTTTGTTTGCGTGTGTGTGTGTGTGTGTGTGTGTGTGTGTGTGTGTGTTTAAGTGTGTGTTTGAATGTGTTTGCTTGCGTGTGTGTGTTTACGTGTGTTTGAGTGTGTGTGTGCATGTGTGTCTGTGTGTCCTTTCAATACATCTCACCTGTAAAGGAAATGGAATGTGTGTGTGTTCATGTATCAGAGTGCCCTCTGCATTTGTGTGTCAGAAGATAAAGTACCTATCTCTCTGTTACTCTGCCCTGTGTCTGAGTTTTACCTGTGTGTGTGTGTGTGTGTGTGTGTGTGTTTGTGTGTGTGCTGTCTCTCTTTTGCTGCTGGCAAACTGAAGCAGGCCAAGTAAGGCAGATTGGGGTCAAATGCCATGGCAACCCCAGCACTCATCCACCCCAGAAGCTCCAGACAGGCCAGGGCATACTCACACGCACATTCACACACACACACACCCTCCACACACACACACAATCTTTCTCTCTCTCTCTCTCTCTCTCCCTCGCGCACTCTCTATCACACAGACACACACGTACTGTAAACACACACACACACACATACACAATCTTTCTCTCTCTCGCACTCTCTATCACACAGACAGACATGCAAACACACACACACACACACCCACACCTCACACATCTCACACAAACAGACATACATGCAACAACAGGTGCTCTCTACTGCCATGTTAACATTTTATGACGCAGATTTGCGAGTAACAGAGCAGTGTCAGGCCCCCTGTACTGGTAAGAGTCATGACAGCTGCCATAGTAGTGATGTTTGATGGTTTGACAGAGTTTTAGTCAAGGAATAATGGCATCTAATGCTGTGACATTTCAGGTAACATGATATTGGAGCATCACAGAACATCAGCTGTGACAGCCAGAGGTATGATTAAGGCATGTGTTATGACATGTTTATGACCGTGTGTGTGTGTCGGTGTCGGTGTGAGCATGCGTGCGCACACGCATGTGTGTGTGTGTGTGTATGTATGGAGGGTGTGTGCGTGTGTTGTTTGTTAGGGCATGTGTTATAACATGTTGATGACTTGTAACCTCATGAAAAAAGGCTCATGTAAACATGTTTGCAATTGGTTAAGTTAATTCTTGGTCTGTTGTCTGGCGTTGATATGGAAGAACTGTGGCATGTTCACAGCCTTATATTACCTATAATTTGCTTTGGGCAATGAAAATATTCCCTTTGAAAGATTAGTGATACCTTTGTAAAGTGAAGCGGTCCACATTGGTAATTTCCAATAAAAGCACTGGCGCTTACTCGAGGTTGCATCATGGAGGAGTGAGCTGAGCCTGTAGCCTGAGGATGCTGGGTAATAATTCTATTTTTCTGCCTTTCTGCTCCTCTGATTCTCCAGCTTCATGCTTTTTTGTCTGAAATAAAAGAGCCACAGAATGAACAAGCCAACAGGGGAGAGAGGGAGAGTAAGAGAGAGATGGAAAAGAGAGAGAAGTGAATAGAGAGAGAGAGAATTATTAGAGAAAGAGGAAGATGACGAGAGGAGAAGTGCAGAGAAGGTCATGGGAATCATTAGAAGATTTATAACAGCATGATCACAGGCAGAAAAGGAGCAGATGAAGGGATAGAGAGAAACAGTGAGAGAGAAGGAGAAAGAGAGAGAAGAGTAAAAAAAATAAGAAAACAGTAGCAAACTGGACTAGAGAGAGAAAGAAAGAGAGAGAGGAGAGAAATAGAGAAAGGGAGAAGTATCAACGTCTTCCTCCAGGTGACGCTGTCCCTTCACCTGGGTGCCCAGCCGCTTCAGGTGAAGATCACATACTGCATGGTGGAGCGGCAGAGGTCAAAAGGCATTCATAAACCCACAGCAGATCTGAACATACACACACACACACACACACACACACACATACACACATACATATAATATGCACACATATATACTGTACACACACACAGTCATGCCCTGCTCTAGGGGTTACAGAACACGAACAAAAACATTTTTGACATGTCAGGAAGCAAAAATTACCATAAAGGATAAATTGAAAGTATATATTTAGTTATTTTAGTTATAAAATAAAGTAATAGCAAAAAGAAGAATGAATCAGAACTAAGGCTGTAAAACAGTCCAAAGAAAGTCCAAACAAAAGGCCTTAAATGAGTTGTAAAAGTCCAACTTCAGAAAATAAAAGTCCTGCCACATTTGCTCCAACCATTCACTAAATCAGCTGAATCTAATAAGTGCAACTCCTCAGCCAGGTAGATGAGATAATTGATGATATCACCTGTGTTAAGTTGTTATGACTCTCTGGGTCATTTCTGTGTGTTCCTTGTGTCTGTTCTCTCGTTGTGTGTCTGCTAGGCTGATTGGTGCAGCTGATTGGTGTGGTGATCCAATTGGACACCACGTCCACCTGCCCCTTTAAAAGTGTCTGGCTGACGTCTTACGGGAGTTCTCGCTGTTGCTTGCTTTGCGGATCACTTTTCGTTGGCTCCACTGCTCCCGCACTCCGTGGCCACTAGGGTCAGCCTCGGGGCATTGCCTGTGCAACCACTGTCGATTTTCCACTCCCTGGGGTGAGAGACCAGGAGAGAGTGCCTGGCTACAGAGGCCTACGTTTAGGCCTTGTTTTTTATTTAAACTATTTTTCTATTAATAAATACACGTTAATGTTACGTTTCGTTGTCTGCCCGTTTCTCACAATTCAAATACTTTGTCATGTCCCACAAGCCCTAGACCAGGATATAACAAAGTGCACAGGTAGAAACAATACATGGTTGGACTTTTAGTTTTTGAAGCCGGACTTTTACACCTCTGCTTAAAAGCAGGCCCTAGTCTCCCACTCTGAGAGCGTGCAGGAGCGACGGTAACAACATTGTCCAGAGCGCGTGGCTTTCGCTGAGCAGTGGAGCAGAATGTACAGTAGCATGGCGTGACAGTGACCAAAGTGCGTGTTCTCCCAGCGGGTCATAATAAGACCCTTTTAAAGAGTGGAGCCCCAATTTGACCCTTCGCTAAGTCCTGCCCATCGGACCCAGATGAGCCAATGGCTCTGCAGTAGCTCCGCACAGGCTGACACACTCCGAGAGAGAGAGAGAGAGAGAGAGAGAGAGAGAGAGATATTGTTCTACACTACACTGTCCCAAGCTAAAGCTAAAGCAGCAGTTTGTTTACAGCCATTGTGTTTTAGTTTACACAAAAGGAGGATTCAACAAGCACCAAACCCAGCAACCCTGCAGCAGCAGCAGGAGGAGCAGCGGGAGGAGGAGAAATAGGAAGAGCAGGACCTGCAGGAGGAGCAGCAGCAGCGGTACGAGGAGGAGCAGTAGCAGCAGAGGAGGAGCAGAAGGAGGAGGAAGAACAGCAGCAGCAACAGACGGAGGAGCAGCAGTAGCAAGAGTATAGCAACAGAAGAAGGAGCAGCAGCAGGGGGAGCAGCAGCAGCTGCAGGAGAGAAAGCTTCTTCCTTTTCCATTTACTGTATGGGGCTCTGCAGATGTTTTGATATTTGCAGAGGAAAAAGCCTGCCTCCTATGAAGAAGTCACGCGCCCCATTATTCAGTAGGAATCATAAATCCTGAATCTCTGAGATCTTTACTTGGACCAACTTATTCTCTATAACAGTGGTTCTCAACCTTTTTTTTAGTGATGTACCCCTGTAAAATATTTCAGCCAAGTACCCCCTAACCAGCGCAAAAATTTTTTAGTTGAGAAACACCAGTGTCAAATTTATTAAACTTTGGAACTGATACATGGAACACATACAAAATTCCAACATTTGGAAAAAAAACTATTTTGAACATTTTAAATTTTAACAATCCATGACTAAATGTATTGCAAATGATTGTATATGTTGCAAATGATATGTATATTTTAAAATCTCACATACCCCCTGGAGTGCCTTCACGTACCCCCATTTGAAAACCACTGCTCTATAAGACCATTAAACCACTTGCACTGACACCATACGATGAAACCAAACATTGTTGTGCCCAATACAACCCAACACTTTAGCATCTGCGATTGCATTTCTGCCTTAGCTATGACCTCGGGGTGCGAAAGCAAACATGGGAGAGTGGAGACATGGATGGTGGAACCAATGATAGTGTAGACATGATAGTGGAACCATGATAGTGGAGACATGGATGGTGGAACCAATGATAGTGTAGACATGATAGTGGAACCATGATAGTGGAGACATGGATGGTGGAACCAATGATAGTGGAACCATGATAGTGGAACCATGATAGTGTAGACATGATAGTGGAACCATGATAGTGGAGACATGGGAGAGTGGAGATATGATATATCAATTACCGCCCGTCCCCTATTTCCGCCCTCTTATGTGTATTTCATTTCTATACAAACCAAGACGGTGGATTCCTAAAGAAATGCAAGCACCCACACCATAAGTGTATCTAAATTAGCTATGTACCAAAAATGACATTTTACCATGACTCGAAGAGCTGTGAACAGTGTTGTAAGGCTGTGTGTACAAATCCGTTTGGAGCTCCAGTGGAATTTTGATTTGCGACGAAAATTCTCAGTCTAACCGTTGATGTGCCATGTGAAAAGGTTAAAATGGGCACCTACAGTACCAGCCCAGATCTAAACTCAGAGCGTGGTAAACAAAATCGGATATTTCAGGCAGTAAAAGCCCCGGTAAGAACCAAACCAGATTTTGTTAAAATCTACACACCTATGGCTACTGAAAAATGTAAGGTTCATTTATCAAATGTTATTTTGAAGTATTAAAAAACATTGTTGTTTTAGAATTTTCGAACGAAAGGGGCGGTAATTGGTGCTTTTACGATAGTGGAGACATGATAGCAGAGACATGGAACAGTGGAGCATGATAATGGAGCAATGAAAATGGAGACATGATAGTGGAGACATGATAATGGAGACATGGGAGACAGAACATGAATGAGGAAACCAAACCAGGTCTTGCCAAATGCAACTCTTTCCATTTTTTGTATTATTATTTTATAAATGCATACAGTGCTTAGTCAGTTCACTTCATAATTCGGTAACACTTTACTTGACGGGTGAGTTCATAACACATTCATAGCAGCTGTCATAAACTGCACATAAAGCATTCACGACTGTTTCATGAGACATGACTCAACATTCATACCAAACCTTTCATGAATGTGGAGGACAGAACAGGGACAACTTGTCAAAATAAAAGTCCATCAATTGCAAAGCAGCATCGCGGTAAACTAGCCTACATTCAGCTGACCCGTATTTGTGTAACCTGGATAGCATTAATTTAATCTCTCCAGCCTTTGTAAATATTTCATGAATATCTTATGAAGTCTACATCGAGTGTCACTTTACTATACAAGTTATGAAGTATTCGTAATCACTGAGTTTAACACTGGGAGGTAAACTAGCCTACATTCAGCTGACCTGTATTTGTGTAACCTGGAACGTTTGGACATTCCCAGTAGCAAAAGATGGGAAATCATCTGCAAAGGTTACATCATAAAACAAATACATTTTTATGAAACAAAAAATATTTGCTTGACCATGTTCTGTCTTTTTGGCACTGGAGTAGCCCATTGACTCAGATGTGACGTGATCAGGTAAGAGGTTTGGAACAAAAACGGCAATGCTGCTTTGCGATTGTTGCACTTTTATTTTGACAAGTTGTCGTCGTTCTGTCTTCCACATTCATGAAAGGTTTGGTATGAATGTTGATTCATGTCTCATGAAACAGTCATGAATGCTTTATGTGCAGTTTATGATAGCTGCTATGAATGTGTTAGGAACTCACCCGTCAAGTAAAGTGTTACCCATAATTCAAATGCATGAAGTTGCATTGCTCACATTTAAATGTACATTCATTCATTTAGCAGACAACTTTATCCAGAAGGGATACAAGGGAATTGAACCCACACATTTTCAGGCTACTGCATGCTAGCCCAGCTCCTTAGCTTGTATGCTACCACTGCCCCACTGCAAGTCAGTGTACACATGTGCAGTGAGAACCATGAAATGAAAATGAAATTTGAATGAAATGATTTATGACAGTCTATTATAGTAGAATGATGAATGATAACCTTTCCAAATGAACAGCTATTTTCTTTTCAATTCCCATTGAAATGAATGGTGAAATCTTCATGATTTTAACATTGTATCCTGTCAATTTTCATTGCTGCTGTCTCTCTACAGCTCCCTTTGCCTGTCTGCATCCCTGTTATAGTAATATTTGACCTACAGTACCCTCCAGAATAATTGGCAACTTTGATAAAGTTGACTAAAAAAATTATCTTTTGGTGATTTTTTACTGTAATCTCCAACCTTAAAAATCCAACCTTAAAGGGATATTCCACCATTTGGGGAATTACACTCATTACCCACCTCCCCTTGAGTTAAACAATTGATTTTTACCTTTCTCCAGTTCATCCAGCTGTTCTCTGAGTCTGGCAATACCAGTTTTAGCTCCAGCCTAGCATAGATCATTGAATCTGATTAGACCATTTGCTTCTCGCCTGCTAGCATCACGTTTACGTAAAAGTGACTAAGATTTCCGGTAATTTTCCTGTTTAAACTTGTCTCCTCTCAAGTTAGAAAGTGTAATAAGATCAACGGAAAATGGAACATGGCGATTTTCTAGGCTGATTTGACATAGAACTGTACTCTCATTCCAGCGTAATAATCTGCTGCAGCTCAACCTTGTTGCTGGAAGTTATAGCCTACGGGACTATTTTCAGGTGCTGCATGATATCATTGTGCTGCTGCGCCCATGGTACGTCCGCAACATTCCTTGATTATTATGCCGGAATGAGAGTAGTTCCATGTCAAATCAGCCAAGAAAAGTGCCACGTCTCACAGGAACAGGAACATGAGGATCAGGGGTGAAGTGGTAAACTAGGAATTCTGTGATAATGGTAAGGTGGACTGTGCCATATGCGTAGTGTACATATTGTGAATGTTGATAATATAGTGTGATTTTTGAATGTTAAAAGTTGCTATTGGTGAATAAACTCTTTTGAGAGGTGGTTAAACTCTAATAAGACGTGGATAAATTCTATTTCTGAAATTTCAGAGGTGGATAAACTGTGTTTACTGCTTTAGGTGAGTTCTGGCCAAGGGATGTTTTACTGTATATTGGTCATTTTTCATTTGCACAATGCTGTAAAAGCCTTTGTTTTCTTCATACAGTCACAATGTCTGTCAACAGACAAAACTTTTAAACATACCCACTGTCATGCAATCAACCCTCTCCACACACAATAATGTGTAACTTTGTATGTTTGAAATAGAAAATAATGCTTTATATATAACTACTTACAGAGTAAAGTGTAACAAGACAAAACAAACTTCACATAAACAATCAGGACTTGTAATTGCATTGACAGTTTCATTGGTATAAATACTTTTTTGAGACATAAACCAAGCATTTTGAGCAAGATACATGCTTTTGCAGGTTATCTACAATGCGGTACAGTTTGCATTAATTGTTTTGAGAAATGCGCTAACTGTTGTGCAAATGTTAATACTGATTCGAAAAATGCACCAAAGCAACTGAGAAAAACTGTGATGAAGTTGAGTTTGAGCAAGCAGGTCTGATCTGAAAAATGTGCCAAAGTGACAGAAATAAACTGTAGCGTCTATATGACTGTCCACCCTTCTTTGGAAATTGATGCCAGTATGTTACGGGCTGCAGTAATGAATAAGTAATGAAGCTGCAGGGTTCATGTAGCAGGGCTGCCTCTCAAGAAGAGCATTGCTCAGACTGTGCAGTCGAAGATGTTGTCATTCTTCCGGATGATCCAGAGATGACCCGTATCGTAGGACACATGCTTCACATCACCGCTGTAGAGGGGAATCTGGGTCCAGCCTTGACCCTCTGGGTGACAGTCAGATGTGACATCCCTGTAATGAATTTGACCACATGATGAAATATTTTAGAGTTGAAGGGAAATAATTTATCATAATTATGGAATTATGAATAAATACTTAGTGGCTTTAAAACCCCCAGCACCCTCCATACAGACAAGCTTGTAAAGACAAATCTGCGGTACACATTTCCTATAGAATTCACTCCATAGACAGAGCAGTCACCTCCCACCTCAATCATAGACAAGGATCCTGCAATGTGCTGCCAGCCACCGACTCCCTGACAATGAGTGGAATTCACCTTCTAGAGGATCCAACAAAGGTGGATGAGAAAAATCAATTACATTTATTTATTTTGCTTATTGACCATTCCCCAAACTGCCCCGTCCAGCCTTACCTTCCTCATAAAGATTTGATCCTTACTGCTAACACCCCAGCAGCTATAAGGGCCACAGCTGTAGTACTTTAATTTGCCCCCGAGGCTGACCCAGTCTACAGGACTGTTTGCTCCAATGTAGCCAATCGTGCTGTCCATTGGAAGACAGAAGGGGACATGATTGGCTCCTGACACAAACTGGTCTCCACCAGCATCAATCTGCTTCAAGAGTCCTGAGGCTGTATTCACAAAGCCTTTTATCTTACCACTAGGAGTACTCCTAAAGCCCTCCTTACACTGACAGACTTTGGAAAGATTTGCAAAGATTTGGAAAAGATTTTTGAAAGACTACAGTTTCAGACCCTCTCACATCTAAAGACAAGTAGTAGAGTTTTAAGTCACAGACTATGATTTTGCAATGACTATGGATCTTGCAGGGTCACTATTTACAAGACTACAACTAGATTCCTTTAAATGATTACCCATCGTGCAATAGATAAACAGGAACTGAAATGATGCCTACTAAACTCAAAGTCGTATTTTCGTGTTTCTGCAGCATTGTTTCATGCGTGACATCCCTAACCGATATAGAGTTGTTCTGTTACGTGGAAAAGCCGACTAAATATGTATAAGAAATGACAAATATTATAAGAATAACAAATAATCATATAGGCTACAGCTGTCGCCTACTTTGCCCCTTCCTGTTTGGTGTTGGAGAGAGGTGACTATTGGTTTTTATAGTTCACGTCACCGTTTGCATGAGCTACGACTAGAAAGACTTGCGATAATATCAAACATGTTTGATATTGTCGTAACGGCAAAACTAGAAAAGGACTGACTCCGACTGACTTAAAACCGCTAAGATTGGCACCTTACACTTAAAGGAGAATTCCGGTGTGATATTGACCTAAAGTGTATTGAAACATGATACCGAGTGTGAACGTATGTCTCATAGCCCATCTCGACTTGTCCCCTGCACTCCAAAATCTGGCGCTAGTTAGCCGATGCTACCAACAACTTTTTCAGTAGTGGTGCTTCGGCATCGGGCTAGCCATGCAAATAAATCACTGTTTTACACCCATTTACGAGGCTCAATGTATCTCCACACTTCATTGGTAGACTTCCTAGGGCCCTGACATTTGAAACGAGACATTGAGAACTTTGAAAAAGCACTGGTAGTTTACTTACAAGACGATTTATACAGACAGTATCTTCACGAAGTTTAACGTTTGCAGCCATCTTGAATTTAGTCACGATAAGTCGAGCAACGAGTAAGAATTAACAGGTATGATAAGGGATCAGATTCCAAAAATAATTCAGTGGAAATGCATGGATTCCAGTTTCTTCCAGTAGCAGCAACTGGAATCCATGCATTTCCACTGAATTATTTTTGGAATCTGATCCCTTATCATAGCTGTTCATAAACAATTACAGGCCCATATCCAATCTACCTTTTATTGGCAAAATTATTGAAAAAGTAGTCTTTAATCAATTAACCACCTTCCTAACATCAAATGGGTATTTTGATTACTTTCAGTCTGGTTTTCGGGCAAATCACAGCACTGAAACAGCTCTCATTAAAGTTTCCAATGACATACGCCTCAACACAGATTCAGGTAAAACATCAGTCCTAGTGCTACTGGACCTTAGTGCAGCATTTGACACTGTTGATCACAATATTTTACTACACAGACTAGAACACTGGGTTGGATTTACAGGCATAGTTATCAGCTGGCTAAAATCATATCTACAAGAAAGGAGCTTCTTTGTTGCCATCGGAAACTGTACCTCAACACCAACGTCCTTGACCTGTGGTGTTCCCCAGGGGTCGATCTTGGGGCCACTATTATTCAACCTCTATATGCTCCCACTTGGACAAATCATTCAAAATAATTTGATTTCATATCATAGCTATGCAGATGACACACAAATTTACTTAGCTCTATCACCAAACAACTATGGTCCTCTTGAATCTATGTGTCAGTGTATAGAACAAATCAACACCTGGATGTCTCAAAATTTTCTTCAGCTGAACAAAGAAAAAACTGAAGTAATTATATTTGGTAAAAATGAGGAAAGACTTAGGGTTGCCACTCTCCTTGACACAAAAGGGTTGAAGGCAAAGGATACTGTTAAAAACCTTGGTGTATTAATTGACAGTGATCTAAATTTCAACAGCCACATGAAAGCGATAACTAAATCAGCTTTTTACCACCTCAAAAATATTGTCAAACTCAGAGGGCTGATGTCAAAACATGACTTAGAAAAACTCATTCATGCATTTATCTCCAGCAGGGTTGATTACTGCAATGGACTGTTCACAGGCCTTCCTAAAAAGACTATTAAACAGCTTCAGGTGATACAAAATGCAGCAGCTAGGACTCTAACAAAAACTAAAAGAACTGACCACATTACTCCAATTCTTAAGTCCTTGCACTGGCTTCCAGTAAGTCACAGAATTGACTTTAAAGCACTATTGCTTGTTTATAAATCAGTAAATGGAGCAGGACCTAAATACTTGTCAGATATGCTTCAGCAGTACACACCTTCTCGTCCTCTCAGGTCCCAGGTGAAAAACCTGCTAGTAAAACCTACAGTTAGAACTAAACATGGTGAAGCAGCTTTTAGCTGCTATGCGGCTCAGCTGTGGAACCAACTTTCGGATGACATTAAAAAGGCCCCAACTGTAGCCAGTTTTAAATCTAGACTTAAGACCAAACTGTTCTCAGACGCTTTCTGCTAACTGTGCCGAGTTACAAATTCTGAATCTGCCTCGATAATTATTCTACTTTGTCTTTTATTACTTTTTTTTACTACTTTTGCCTTTGTTTTTGCTTACTAATTATTCTTTATTTTTAAATGATTTTACCTTGTGTTTTATGTTTTCTTTTTATTATGATCTTTACCTTTTAACTATTCTTTGACTATATTGCCCTTCTATGCTTTTATTTGTTATTATCGTTTGGTTTTGTTTATGTAAAGCACATTGAATGACCTCTGTGTATGAAATGTGCTATATAAATAAACTTGACTTGACTTGACTTGACTTGACTTACTCGTTGCTCGACTTATCGTGACTAAATTCAAGATGGCTGCAAACGCTAAACTTCGTGAAGATACTGTCTGTATAAATCGTCTTGTAAGTAAACTACCAGTGCTTTTTCAAAGTTCTCAATGTCTCGTTTTAAATGTCAGGGCCCTCGGAAGTCTACCAATGAAGTGTGGAGATACATTGAGCCTCGTAAATGGGTGTAAAACAGTGATTTATTTGCATGGCTAGCCCGATGCCGAAGCACCACTATTGAAAAAGATGTTGGTAGCATCGGCTAACTAGCGCCAGATTTTGGAGTGCAGGGGACAAGCCGAGATGGGCTATGAGACATACGTTCACACTCGGTATCATGTTTCGATACACTTTAGGTCAATATCACACCGGAATTCTCCTTTAACGATCTAATTGACGGGAGCGCACCGCGATTCCAGTACAACTCCCATGATTTCTGTCCGACTTTGGAAATTTAGACGCCGACTGTGAAAACAGACCAAAATCGTACAATGTAAGGCCGCCATAAATCACACTAAAAGATTTTAGCTAGGAGTTTTCTCCTAAAAGTTATTCACAAAGCCTCTCAGACTACTCTTAATAAGGAAAAATGACAACTCCTAAACTAAGAGTGAATCTTCGTTGCTATGGTTGACGTCATTACTCATGCATGAGCTTGATCGAAGTAACCACTTTCATTGGCTGATAATTATAGCGCGGGAATGATACCAAAAAAACTCCCCTACGACGATGAGTCTTTGCTGGTGTGCGCTACACAAAAAGCTACCGCGAAGGATGGAAGATTATGAATAAATAGCCTACATGAATAAAGAGTAAGACAAAGTAATGAAATAATGAAATACAATGGATTGATGCAATATCTTTGCAACATGTAATTAATTTGTATGAAGACATGTAGCTACGTTTGTGAATGGGAGAAACAATTTACATTGTTACATTTACAACGTTACATTTAGTTTACATGTTGGCAATGAATGGTTTAGGTTGTTGTTGGTGGCGTTATTGCATCCCTTAGTTACAATGCACAATTATTCCCTCGTGGTTGAGAGCTGTAGCCGCATGTGCATTTCAAAACATCGCGACGTGAAATGCCACAAAAAGTGGCTTAGGATTGTTTGTGAATAGGTCTTTTTTGAGTTAGGAGTCCTCTCGACTTTTTTTACGCTGTCCCAGACTTATAGGTGCTACTTTTAGGTCTAAAATGCTTCGTGAATTACTTTTAGAGAAAAGAAATAGGAGTCCTAAAGTTAGGAGTGACACGCCCATTATTTTTAGGAGTTGCTCCTAAATTCGCCAGTTAGGAGCTACTTTTAGCCTTAAAATTCTTTGTGAATACGGCCCCTGGTCCACAACAAAAACATATAGGAATCACACCACAGTGAATTTGGAGAATTTGACATTTACAAAGTATATGAGATTAGAATTACAGATTGCATATCAAACACAATGTTGTATGTACTATATAAACATAAACATACATGAATTGTACAGCCTTTAGACATAATCAATATTAAACACAGATTAGCATTCTTATGAAATCATACAGAAACACACTGAGGTAATAGTCATATTGTGTTTAACTGTCTTTAAAATGGCTGCATGCAACACTTTGATTGTTACCCCACCATTCAATATATTATCAATGGTGAAGTTTATCTTATCAGGTACTTGCATCCACTTGGTTGCAACCAATTTGTAGATGTTGTTTGCACTGCTAACTCCCCAGATTCCTGCTGGGCCCACAGTGATATGCTTCAATTTGCCTGAGATGTGTTCATGTCGAAAAATAATTCAGTGGAAATGCATGGATTCCAGTTGCTTCCAGTAGCAGCAACTGGAATCCATGCTTAGCTGCGGCTCTCCTGAATTCGATAAGGCTGAAATCCACCTGTTCGGGGCTGCCACTAGCTGTCCTGCTAGCCTTGGTGGGAGAACGGCATCCTCCTTGTCGCCCTCATTCTCACAGAGGAGTCGTGTGAGCGTCTAATCGTCTTCGTCCTCCTCCTCTCCACCCAGCCCTTCGTCCAGCAGCTGGTTGTCGAACAAATTGGGCAGGGGAGAGTCAATATCCACGAAGTCGCCCCAGGAGCCACCCTGTAAGGCAGAAGCGGAGGGCCTCGACTCGCTCAGTAGGGTAGTCGAGGGGCACGGTTGTTCTTTGACGTAGATGCCACTCGAAGGCGTCTCTCCAAGATCCACTGCAGTGGATACGGACGTCCAGGTTGGCTAAGGACTGCTGGGCATGCCTCTCCCCCATGCAGGCGATGCACATGGGATGGGGGTCCTTTCCGGAGATCTTAAAGCCACAATTGGAGGGGCAGGATCGGGGTGCTGTGGACCCAGTGCGTGCCTTCGGAAGGGTTAGTAGCAGAGCTATACTAGCTATAGCTCGCGACATGTTCTCTTCAAAGTTTGCCTTGACGCGTGAACAGAATTAACTGTAAGAGAAATCCCTGCGTTCAACGACAAGCCTAGACGGTCGTCTGTGAATGAAGAGCAGAGATTTTTGGTGCAAAGGTAGTCTTGACATAACCTGACTCTCACCAGATGAATTTCGTTCCGCCTAGCTCCACTCATCCATGTTTAAAAGAGGTTTTTTTACTGTATCTTTGTCATATATCTCTGCTTCTTTCTTCGCTGGCAAGGTGGGGGCTATCAGCTATCTGCTTAATCACAACAAGTTCCCCCTGGTTAAATGTACTACCAAGCAGGCTACAGCGCCCATACCATGAAAGGGTTCAAGCACCCATGGGGACCCAGGTTCAAATCCGACCTGTGGTCGTGTCCTGTCTAAATAAATGCATAAAAAGCCCCAAAAAAATATACTTAAAAAAATGTACTACCAGACCTCCAACATGTTGCAATCCTATTACATGCCCCGAAGTCTTACGCCTAAAGCCGCAAAGCTGATGATTAAGTGCATGGGCATTGAAGCAAAATGTATTTCAGAATTATTATCAGCAGTTTTCCTTAACTGGTGGGCTGTAGAACCGTTCTGAATGGTTCGCGGAGCTAAAAAAAAAAATGTAATACTAATAACCCATAATAAAATGTGTGTTTATGTGTGTGTGCTCACATGTATGTGTTGATGTAAGAGAATTGACACATGCTTGATGTGTTGATATGAGTGAAGCATAGTTATGGGGGGCCCAATCACTGTACCTTTTCAGTCGCCAGAAAGCAGCCCACAGTGTGTGTTTGCTTGTGTTGTGTGTGTGGGTCATGGTGTGTGTGTGTGAGTGCTTTTGTGCATGTCCATGCCTGTGTCTGTGTCTTTATGTGTGTAGGTGTGTTTATGTGTGTGTTTGTGTGCGTGTGTGTGTGTGCAATCCTTTGCTCAACTCCACCATCTACAGGCCAATTGGTGTAGAGTCACTACACATAAATTAATTAATTGTATTGCCCCCCATGAACGGAACCAGAGACTTTCTAATGTGGAGACACAGCACTCAAAAAATACTCCATAGAAATGCATGGGGCTAGTTTGTCACGCCAATATGGCCGTTGTCTACACATATCCCACCCCTTCCTCGGCAAAACGTCGACATGTAAATACATTGAGCCAATCATTTGGTGTGATGTGAATACATTGAGCCAATCATATGGTGTGTTGTGAAGACATCGTGCCAATCATGTGTTGTGATCTCGCCGCTGGAGCAAGATTGGTGTCGTGAAGCCTTGCGCACGCGCAGTTCGACCCAAAGACTGTGCCCGATGAGTGCCCATAAAACGTTGGTATATGGCCGCCGAGTGGAGGGACTTGCCTAAAAGGACTTTGACGGAACTCAGCAGGCATTCAGAGGCTCTCATAGTGATCTTACACGTCAAATTTTATGCAGTTCTGAACACGTCAGCCAAAGATACCTGCAAGTAGGGGCAGCCGTGGCCCACTGGTTAGCACTCTGGACTTGAAACCGGAGGGTTGAAGCCCCGACCAGTGGGCTGTGGCTGAAGTGCCCTTGAGCAAGGCACCTAACCCCTCACTGCTCCCCGAGCGCCGCCGTTGTGTGCTTCACCTCACTGTGTGTACACTGTGTGCTGTTTGTGTTTCACTAATTCACCGATTGGGTTAAATGCAGAGACCAAATTTCCCTCACGGGATCAAAAAAGTATATTACATTACATTACATTTAGCAGACACTTCTTGACCAAAGTGACTTACATATGTCAGCTATATTACAAGGGATCACATTGTCCCTGGAGCAACTTGGGGTTAAGTGCCTTGCTCAAGGGCACAACGGTGGAAGCTGGGAATTGAACCGACAACTTGTCAGGCTACTGGACGCTAGCCCAGCTCCTTAACCGCTACACTACCACCGCCCAGATCAGTCACATGGGTGTGATGGGAGGGGCCTGGCAGTCTGCTGGGCAAACACACCAGCAAATAGATAGCATAAAACTGCAAGTAGGCCTAGCGAGATACACTCAAAATGCAGTATGGATCAAAACGGCAGTTATATACCAGTTTTGATACTTAGAGTAGAGTTTCCGCTAGAAAAAAATGGTGCCGGTCAAAGTGACCGGCAGAGGTTTCGTTTTCCGGACATTTTGATGATATGCCGGTCAAATATCCTATTATCCCTTCTTAATTAGTCAAATTGAGGAAAACTGGAGACAGGCTATGTAGCTTAAAGAATGACATAATCAGGCTGTATACAATGCAACATGTTCATTAGCCTAACTTAAAGGAATTATCCGGAGTAAAATACACTTTAGATCAATTTACAGATGATTGGGAGTACATACGTTGAGTTGACATCAAAATCATGTCATTCGGTTGTGTTTTGAGAAAGTTCGATGTTACCGTTTTTAGTCAAAACTCGTTAGCCTGGAAGTGACCAGGGCAAGTAATTTCGCCGCTACAAAACGCTATTTTTATACCTCTTCTACAGTTCCAAACAACATTACACTTACGTGGTAGTGAGTAGAGGGTCCCTAAAGCCAAACCGAAGTATCCCGAGGTCTTTATGTGGTCGGATAGAGAATCCAGAATGAATTTCATCAAGCCAGTACCTTTCCGGAAATGTTGCTGCTGCAGCTGGCGTCTTTAGGGGAAAGTCCATAGGAGTCGATTGCCGAGTGTGGAGTAATACGCTCTGGAAATTCACAATTTCGTCGCTGTTTTTAAAAAAAAAAAAAACATAGTCCAGTCCATACAACTTCATTTCGATTTCGAAAGAAATACTGGTCTCAACTTCCAATGTCACTGATTCCGACAGATACGCCCGACACTTCTGCTTTTTATCTGGTGGTGGTGGAGTTGACTAGCCTGACGAGCCAGACCCACATTAAAATGTAGGGTCTGGGCACTCACCGTTCGCAGTGCTCAGTCCGAGGGGCAGGATAATCAGTTGTCTTTCAAATTCCCTCTGCACGCAATAGGACAGTGGCAGCGCTATGAGTCCCATGCGTTTCCCACCAGCAGAGCTAGTTGGCTAGTTCAAACGTTTGCCAACTTAATAAAAGCTTAACTCGTGTCACACTGTTCGCTAGCAGCAACATCCATCTTATTTGTTTTCAAGTAGCAGGGAATTCAAGCCAAACCGTTGCAACTCTGCCATCAATCATTATGTTAAGCCCACCTTAAGCCCACCACGACTCTATACACGATTTCATTGGCCTGATTAAGTTTCGATTTCTGGAGCTCACAAGCCAACGGAGAGTTGCTAGACTAGCCCTGGCAGCAAATGTAATTTGCTTCCGCTAGGGGCGCGTCTAGATTTCTAGGCTACTATAGTGAGTGAACGAGTGAACATTTCAAACACAAATAAATGTTCTCTCAGCAGGTCCTCTCTTACATTACAGCGGTTCAAAGTGCTGATATGTTCACGGTGAATTAAAAAATCAGCTCTCGGACACCAACCAATTTGAACTTCATTCCTCTGCTGCCATAAACTGTTAGTTACACATTCAGTACAGTATACTGTCAACACTGAAACCTAACCTTGGTGGCTTCTGTTCCCACTGAAAGAATAGGTAAGGTGTGCTTAATAACAAGAGGGCATATTGTGTTATGGGCGTGATTGAAACTCCTTTATGCAGGAAAGATCAACAAGAAAACAAACATACTCTCTGGAGAAGAGAGGGTGGGTGCGAAGGGGAGATGCTCTCCACAGGGACATGTGTAATAGCCCGACGGGTATGAAGGACACAGTGTTATGGCACATGATTGAATGGCCCTGGAGAGCCAAAACTGGAACTGCCTATTTAACTACACAACTTACTTGTCTCACACAGGCAGGATTTTTTTTGGCTGAGCATGGTGGGCATAGCTTAATGTACAGTAACACACTTTGGGTGCTTTTGGTGCAATTTGTTGTTGTTGTTGTTGTTAATGTTATACAAATCATATGATGAACAGACTGACTTCACTTACAGTTTTTTACAATTGTTTACACACATTTTCAAAACTCTGTGTCTATTTTTCAAAACTCCACACACAAAACCCACAATTGCTCACACAAAATGCAAAATGCCTCAAATCTCCAGCAAAAAACACATCTTTAAAGCAAACATCACATCTTTAAAGCAAACATTCGCCTCACATTACAAACACTTTTGTCATAATATGACATTTTGGATACATCATGTACACACTGTTGCTCAAAACCTAAAGCTCTTCTGTCTTAGGCTTTCTATATGTATTTCCATACAAGAGTGAAAGTTACGGTATCAACAAAGATAAGTTGAAATACACAGTAAAAATGCAAGCAATATTGAAACCAAAAATAGTGATTTTTCCAACTAGTGATTTTTCCTGTTGCGAATACAGTATTTTACAGCAAACAAGAAAACAAGACCACCAGATGTACATGGAGTTTTGAAAACACTGATTTTGTTTTTTTCCAAAGACAAGTGTGTGTGTGTGTGTGTGTGTATGTGGGAGGGGGGGGTGTACAGTATGTATTCATAGGCCTATAAACCATTTCAACTGCAGAAACAAACAATTCTACAGTAAGCGTTCCTAAGGCATTTCTGGAGGCACAGAAAAATGTATTGAGCTAATGGTACTGTAACATGGGGACAAACAAAAATTAAGTAAAAAGACAAATTTTACATAAAGTCAACTTTTTGTAGAACATTACTGTAAGCTAAAGTCCGATTACTGTCATTTTCAAAGTATCTGCATTGGTTCTGAATATTTCAACCGGAAATCCTCTAGGAGCAGATTGAAAGGGTCCATACCTATATAGAGAGTATATCTATTCATAGACCTATACTAAGGCAATGATTGGATGGTGTTCAGTAAATGAAATAGTGTTTGCACATGTGAAGAGAAAGAGTGAAGCACTGGTGATTTAGTGTGGCATTTTGATGGGTTGTGTTTGAAGAACGAAATCAAGTTACTTCCTGTTAGATTTTTGTGTATTAGGTAGAAAATTGTGTGTGGTGTTTTGCAAAATGTGTTTAAGCCAGTTAAACAATCCCATGGGTTTACAGAAAAAGAGATATTTTTTCTGAAAAAAAAAAAAACATTACATGTGGTTGCTTTTTCACTGTTAACAGGTCTGATACTCATGACTGCCAAACAAATTTCCACGAGATCAGCTCTTCCTCTCTGCAATCATGGATGTATGCAGCCCTGGGCACACTCTCAATCAGCCTGTCGCATAACAGTGTGACCTGACATCTTCATATATGCATACACAAAACATGGTCTGGCACAAACGTGTTTGTACAAGAAAATGAAAGTAATCCTTGGGTAATTGCCCACTAGAATGAGAAAGCTGCTTTTACACAAGTATTCAGTCTGAGAAATCTCTTTGTATCAGGCTTCAACAGCACCCAACAATCATATAACACTGGGTGTTTTATAAAAGTTCATCAGAGGTCAAAGGTGCTTTCATTTTTACATTACATTCAGAATACAGTATACACTGCAGAATCTAGGCATCAAAATCTGATACACTTCCAATAGAAATGGAAAAGATAATGGACAATGGTGTTAATATATCCAATGTAGCTTACAAACAGCAGTCCGTCACACACAGAATGGGCTTTTGCTCACCTTTAATCAACATGGAAGAGTGAGAAGTATTATGATTTCATAATACTTCTCAATCACTTCAGAATTATAAATCAACTATTATGATTTAAAAAGTAAAAAATCCCTTTGCACAGCCAAGTGTGTCTTGAAGCCAGGAGCTGGTGCGTTGCAGGTTCATAATTTGTCAACAAGAAAGGGTCACCACCGCACACTGGTGTCAACTAAAAATGATGCCTATGTCTGAGTGAGTTGGAAAAACATCTTGGTATCAGCTTCTTGTGTAACTGACATCGATCTGATGGCTAGTATTGGCACATACCCTTCCAATTTCACCTGAAGTTGATTAAAATACATGTATTGTTTAGTGGTGTACTGACAGGAAATGTACTGTACGTGAAAGTGTAAATTTGAAATTGTATTGTGTTACAGAACTGATGTTTAACAAAGAATTAGGGTGGTATAAGGTATTCTCATGTTGCTCATCTTTTTGGCCTATTCCCTTTCAGGGGTATTGTGTCCCCGGCTGGACGCTATAAAAGGCCCTGGAGAAGCATACAGTCTGGTGGAGCAGGTCACAGGAGCGCTGGGGATCCGTCTGTTTCTGAGCTCTCGGGATTTCTCTCCTTTCAACAGTCATGGTAAAGTGCTTCTAGGGCTCTCTATAGGACTCCAGAGTATATTATTAATATATGTTGACTATTATGTTTAATGTAATATTAAATATTACATGAAAATGAGATCATGTTGTCTAAGGTGACTTATTGATTGGAAATAACAGTAGCTTGTTATCATGTAAAAGGTGTCTTTTGGCTCTTGTTGACAGGGCATCATGCAACTGTGCCTGTTGGTCTGTTTTATGGAGCTCATTGTCTTGTGTCAAGCTCAAGACTCAACCCTTGTGAAGTGCACCAGGGACTCTGTGGACTACCGACCACCCCGTGAGTCAAACTCCCCTGTATCTCTGGACCACTCTTGGCATATCTATGTCCAGATGGACATGAGGACAGATATATTGTTTGTTTATATTGTATATATGTACACTACCATTCAAAAGTTTGGAGTCACTTTGAAATGTCCTTGTTTTCATTATTATCATGACCGTTTATGACATAACGCTTCTGTTATTAGTGTCATTTGGTTTTTGTCATAATAAGTTAGGGTTTAGGGTAAGGGTTAGAGATAGGGGGATAGGGTTAGGATTAGGGGTCATGTGTCATGTCACTCTTATGCCGATACTGTCAAGTGTCAAAGTCAAAGTCAAGTGTCAAAGTGTTACCGTTCATAGTGTGTCATACTGTGTCATACAGAAAACACTGATCTCACGGTGGACTGTGGGTTATCCGAAATCTACTTGAGTGTTCTGCTGTGTCCTGTTTGTGTACGTCTTCTATTTTGAGATGACTCATAGCAAACATGCATTTCTATTCATTGCATCTGAATAGAATAGCTCATAGTGTGTCATATTGTGTCATACAGAAAACTCTGATATGAACGTGACCTGTGGGACCGATAAGGTGTACTTGAGTATTCTGCTGTGTCCTATATACTTTATTGGGTACAACGAGACCCTCATGGCCCTCAACAGCCAATTCAACACGCCAGGGTGCCAGGGCATCGCTGAACTGAACACCAGCTCTCCAGTCCTCAAGTTCAGCTTTGGTATCAGCAAACAGGGTGTAAACCTCTGCGGTAACTCACTGAAGGTACCGGGCCACTGAGTGTGTGTATGTGTGTGTGTGTGTGTGTGGTGTGTGTGGTGTGTGCGAGCGTGTGTGTGTGTGTGTGTGTGTGTGTGGTGTGTGTGTGGTGTGTGCGAGCGTGTGTGTGTGTGTAATTTTCTTCTGCATTACTGAGCCTGTATTTAGATTTTCAAACATCCTCAAAGCAATTTGTAGGTGGTGGATTGAGAAGATAAAACTATTGCAATTTTCAAAGCTTACAGCATTATTTCAAGCTAGCTTAAAATGTCACTGTATATATGGGTATGTCAGTACTGTATGGGTATATCAGTACTGTATGGGTTTGTCAGGACCCTATGTGTATGTCAGTACTGTGTGGGTATGTCATAGGAGGCCCATGGTAGAGTATCCCGTATGTGCACATACCGACTGACTGATGTCCTGACAGATCACCAGTGAGTTGGGGACAGGGATATTTTCCCAATACTCAAACGTGCAGCAAGTCAACATCTCTGGGAAAATCAACTCACATGACCCCAGCGCCGGAACCATCAACTATAAGCAGGAGGTCATGTACCAGTTCTCCTGTCAATACCCGCTGCAGTTTTTTGTCAACAACACAGAACAGAGTGTGTGAGTAGAAACAGATCTCTCTCTCTCTCTCTCTCTGTGTGTGTGTGTGTATTTGTGTGTGTTGGGAAAGGGGTTGAGAAAGAAAGAGACAGAGAGAGAGAGAGACTTATTCAGACGGGTAGTATGAGTATGTTTGTGTGACTCATTAACACACGTCTCTAACAGGTCAGGGGTAAGTCTTGCTGTTAAGGACAACAATGGCAGCTTCATTAGCACACTGAGCATGTCACTCTACAAGGTAAGGCTAGTGTGTGTGTGTGTGCGTTTTTTTGTGTGTGTGTGTGTGTGTGTACACGTGTGTGTTCATGGTGGTCTATGTGTGTATCTATTTCTAGACCTTAGGAATACTGATAACTCTAGAAAGTGAACTGGCATAAAGTGTGTGTTCTAAAACATAGGATCAAGGTTACACAGAACCCATGTCGATGCCACAAAATGGCCTCCAGCTGAAAACCCGAATCTTTGTGGAAATCAAGGCCACTAATCTCACAGACAGGTGAGTCTGTGACTGTACTTTTATTTGAGTAACAATGAAGGGTCAAACGACTCAAAATCATCTTGACAGATGCCAATCAATCATTCCACTGACAGGTTCAATGTTATCCTGGACCGCTGCTATGCCAGTACGAGCCCCGCCCCCACAAATAGCACCTTCTACGACCTGTTTGTTGGGTACGTACACCAGACTACATACACACCTCTCTGCCGTGGGTCTGCGGGCACATTAATTCTGTGTCAAGGTCAAGAGTCAAAGCTTCAGGCTCGCTCTTTGCTAAGTCTTTTGACTCATTATTGGTGGAACAGTGGTATCGCCTCTGTCTGACAATCACTTTAACTTTATCAGTCAATATTCAAGTAACAAAAGTATATAAAAAATATGCATTCATAGAAATGAGTGAAACTGAATTTAATTCAATTGAATTGAGTGGAACTAAATTGAATTGATCTGGATTGAAACCTGCTGAGCGAGTTCTGCTGTCTAACCACAGGTGTAGCAAAGATACACAGACGGTGGTGGACCTGAACGGAGTCACTCAGAGGGCCCGGTTCTCCTTCGAGGCTTTTCGCTTCACGGAGCACAAGAACGAGACCGTCTCCACCTTCTACCTGCACTGTCTCACCCGGCTGTGTGAGAACTCCACCTGCGCCTCTATGATGCCGGTAAAGCACCACATCCACCACAGCAGTTACCATATTGACTCCCAGAGATGTATAGTAACGAAGTAGAACTACTTCACTACTGTACTTAAGTACTAAAAGGCTGTATCTGTACTCTACTGGAGTATTATTTTTTCCTCCTACTTCCACTTTTACTTCAGTACATATTTTTGATGAGTTTAATACTTTTACTCCGATACATTTTTATGTGCTGCATCGTTACTCGTTACAATTATAAAAATGTTACGAATCATTCCAAACCCACATTATCACTGCCAGCGGTAGATGGCTCTGTCACCAGGTTTGATGAAGCTGAATTCATTTGCCGGAGTGAAAGACAATTCATAATTAAGTGCTTACTCTGCCTTCCGAAAGATTGCGAAATAATGGCCTTCAAAAATGTACCATCTAATATGAAGAAACATAAGTAAGTTACAAATATTATAATACACAAATGGCACACCAGCTTGAGCTATCAGTAAGTGCTAGCTAACTAGCTACCCGCGGTTCATGACATGCTGTGTTCACTTAACGTTAACTAGCTGGCTATCATAAAGGCTGTCAGTCACGCTGAATGGTGTAGCAAACCGGGCATCGGTTTCACTGCACATAAATCGCTTCTTTTAACCCAGGGGTCTCAAACACCCGGCCCGCGACGTATGTCAAAATAATAATGTAATCCGGCCCTTGAGGCTATTTTTAATTGCGACAAACAACGATACTGATTAAAGTAGACGATAGATCCAAGTACGGTGAGAAATCTCATTTGTAGCCTACTCTGCTCCACTATGTGCTAGACATCCAGAGCTTGATTCAAACCCAAAATCGCTGCGCAAAGTTTTCAGGAAAAACTTGTATTACACGCGAGAAACACAAACACGTGCATTTGTAATGACGCGGAAGCGATGCAGGCCATAGTTTTGCACAAATTGAAGCAGAAATAGGCCTACACCTAATGTTGAAAAACATTCACGTGTGATGAAGTCTTAGGTAGGCTATGTTATTCACCTATTCTGATTCTGAAGGAGAATATCCTTTTGGAGATTATGATCGATCGTCTATTGACAGTGATAGTCACAGTGCGTCTGTGAATGGAGGTGCGTCTTTGCGTGTATACGACGGTGTCTACTAAGCATACCATGCTTATTTCGACCCTCTGCCCAACATAGCTTGGAGGTTGCAGTGGTAATCGTGATGAAAGTGTCCGTAATGGACGTGGTACAGACAGCAGGGCTAGTAGAAACAGGGCTCTAAAGAACTACAAAGTCACCCGCAATATGATGCGATACTTCTGGGTACTCAGATTACCCGCGATAGAAACTTATTTGACCAGAATACTTTATTGTAGGCCTTGTGGTTTAGTAATACATCACTAAACCATATACATCTTAGGTGTTGGTATACATCTTGGGTTTTTGCCTGTTAATTTGTTATGTGGGTAATATGAAAAAAGAAAAGTAAACCTGTTCAAATATGTTCATCCAGTATTTACTGAAATGTGCATAATTTGAGGTGCTTGCCATTCAGTGATGGGTACATTTACCCCCTTCATAAACTTTTGTTTATACTCAAAGATTTCTACATTTACAGTAGGACTTTATCTCTGACCACTTTCAAGCCATGGCTTGAAATTTTGATATAAAAATCCAATGGTGTTTCTTTCTTAACCCTGATGCCTAGTTTGCCAGGTTTAAAAAAGTTATGAGAGGAAAATATTTTTATTTGGTGTGAAACACACACATACCCGTTTTTATGCTTTTGTTTTTTATGCGTTTATGCATTTGTTTTATAATTTGTAGTAATATTTATTTTATCATTATTTTATTTATAAGCTAAGGTTGCTAGCACAGGTGTCTAAAACTAGATAAAAACACTTTCTGTTTGCAGTTTTGTGTGGTATTTGAAAAAAAGAACATTGCATTTTCAGAAATAGCCGGCCCTCCAATCAGATGACGTTGGCAGAAGTGGCCCCCAGCTCATTTGAGTTTGAGACCCCTGTTTTAACCCATCTACAAGGCTAACAAGAGCTCCACACTTTGTCGACAGTGTAATTAGGTTCTTAACATTTAAAACGAGGCATTGGCAACATTGTATGTGTGCTGAAAGTTTATTTAGAAGACAGTTTACAGACACACTTTTGTTTACAAAAAGTTAAGCTCAGTGTTTTAAGTTGCTTTTGTACATTCCTGTCTTTGTACTGCTGCTAGCCTACAGCCAAAGGAATTGTGAGTGTCCTTTAGGCTAAACCTTTGAAATAATATAAACAATTTGATATTCAAACTTTTCACTGGTTTCTTTAATAACTACGTTACACAATACTTGTACTTTTACTTTCAGTACTTGAGTAGTACATTTTAAAATAAACTACTTGCAATACTTAAGTACAAAACATATTTAATACTTTAGTACTTCCACTTAAGTGTGGTGCTTAAAGAGCACTTCAACTTCTACTCAAGTAATTTTTTTGATAGAGCACTTGTACTTTTACTCAAGTCTGGGTCTCTAGCACTTTATACATGTCTGGTGACTCCTGATGAAGGTCTCTGATTAACTCTGATGAAGTTCTCATTAACTGAAACGTCAGATCATTAATGTTGCTCTTTTCTTTTTTTCTAACTCCTAGAGGAAAAGTTTAGTAACAACAACCAAGGGTCTGATTGAGTATAAATTGTTGGAGATGTTAAAGGGAAACTTGGCAGGATTTCCCCCTCTGCTGGAGAAATTGTGCATTATGCTATTTCAAACTGTGGAAAAAGGTAACGATAAAGCACATGGATTTGTTTACAAGCTAGCAAAACGGTTAGCATAGGTTCGGCAGACAATGTGGATGTTACAAGGTAAGAAACACGATTTAAAACGAGTTTCTTGTTTCTCACTTCTCTTTCCGGGACGGTAGTCTCAATGTTGCAAGGTTGGTTTTCCACCTGGGGACGCTAGGGGCAGCGGGAAAAGTCACCATTTTCACCGGAACAGGTCATTTAACCATCCAAATGATTTCTAAACAGGTTTATGTTGAAATAGTTGCCAAGTTCCCCTTTAACAACTAAACAACAACTAAAGTGGTGGATAATGACATGTGTTCAGAGAACTGCAAAGTTTTGGTTTCAAATCAGAATTTGAGTTGTGATGACTACTTTTTTGTCAGAAAAAGAAATCATCATGATCATTCTTAATAAATCATAAATCATAATGATGTGCCCACCATACTTAATGCTTTAGTAAGTTGATGTGTTGTTCATGTATGAGGTCATAAATGACAGACTATGAACTCATGTAAATTCCTGATGATTCATGAGATATTAAGGAATGAAGTAATACATAAATCATGAATTAATTCATGCATGAATTCATGATAATTCATGTACCCTTACCGTAAAGTGTTAACGAAAAAGTTCAGTAATCAATTTGTACTGACTTGTACTCACAAGATGTCGGCAACAGGAATAATATAAGGTAATGCACTGACTGCCAAACAGTGTGTGTGTGTGTGAGTGTGTGTGTGTGTCAAGTTGTGTATGTGTGTGTGTCAAGTCAAGAAAACATGCAATAACAATAAAACAATACAAATCCAAATGCAAAAATGAAATCTAACTCTAACTAAGTGTTATTAACCTTAATATTAACATCAAAAATATATTTGGTGTTGTTTTCTATAAACACTCTCTCTTGTAAGATCATTTTGGCTTAATTCAATAAGAGTTTGACTTATTTTAAGGAAAGACAAATTTGCTCAACGCACTGGCAGCTAAATTTTCTTGCTTTTAAAACGTATTTGCTTGACGCACTGGCAGGTTGGCTGTGTCAGTTTATATGCAGAGTGTTTGTTTAGCAGTGCTTTGATTGACTAAATCACCAACCTGTTGTAATTTAGTGGACTTCTCTTATCAAAATTAGGGCTGTCAAAATAACTGATTAATTTCGATTAATTAATTTGAGAAAAAATAACTGATTAAATAAAATTAGTGCAGATTAATCGATTCCGTATGACCTTTGACCCCGAGCCGTTCTAGTCAGTAAAAATTAGACTGTAAAATGAAGGAGAGAGAAGAAAACATGCTGCCTGGATCATTGATTGGAACATTTACTTTTAAAAAAACGACCTGATGGTGTTGATAAAAAATAAAGTGTTGAAAATAAAGTCCTCTGCAATGTCTGCAGCAAGGAATTTGCATAGCATCAGAGTTCATCAACTCTATGATATCAATGATATGGTCATTGCAAAGAAATAAGTGTTGACATTGAGGGGAGTGTTCATGAAGATACTGTCTGTATAAATCGTCTTGTAAGTAAACTACCAGTGCTTTTTCAAAGTTCTCAATGTCTCGTTTTAAATGTCAGGGCCCTCGGAAGTCTACCAATGAAGTGTGGAGATATATTGAGCCTCGTAAATGGTGTAAAACAGTGATTTATTTGCATGACTAGCCCGATGCCGAAGCACCACCATTGAAAAAGCTGTTGGTAGCATCGGCTAACTAGCGCCAGATTTTGGAGTGCAGGGGACAAGCCGAGATGGGCTATGAGACATATGTTCACACTCGGTATCATGTTTCAACACACTTTAGGTCAATTCTCCTTTAAATGTGTTCTCAGATTTGTATAGTTCCCAGGCTATAAAGACAGGAAGAGATCTTTTTAGATTTTTCTGATGAATATAACTGGGCTAAATGACCTGTCTCCATTCTTAGACCTGCAACTGGAGGAGAAGAAGGGAGGTGGAGTCTGTCTTGGCCAATAGGAAGAGGAGGGAGGCAGAGTCTGAATCTGAAGTAGCTATGGTGTCATCCGGGCCCATCTTCACAAGAGTGGTGAGAGAATTATAGAGCTACACTAACTAAAAATCAAACTGGACTAGTATGAACACATTTGATATTGAAAAATCAGACAAAGCCTAATTTTATCACTCCATGTTTTGCACATTTCGTACATTTAATTTAAGGTTTGTGTATATATTGTAAAATAAATGGCCACTTGTTTATATTTGTTTATGTTTACCAGAATCTCCAATGAATGCAATGGTGGAAGGTGAGCTGTGCTGTCATGATCCTTTTCACATCCTACTGTACATTTCTCTACCAAGCAGATGAAGATAAATTAATTTTAATTACATTTTCTTAATTTATTTATATATTGCTTATAACAATCAATAATATCTCAAGGCATTTTCCAGAGTCCAGAGGTTGAACTGGGTTGAGCGAGCGTTTGGGCAACGGCATTCAGTCTAACACTAAACACTGCTATGGCCCTCTCTGCTTCAGCCTCAGGCTCCACCAACTCCACCGGTGATCTGACAGGAGTGGCCATCGCCGCGGGGATCCTGTGTGCATGGCTGCTATCACTGCGTACCTGGTGAGGAGGAGGATGACACGCTGATCCTGCCAGGGACGCCATAACACAGTTGACCACCTTGGTAAAGTTACTTAAACATTCAATGTTCATTTACCATTCAAAATGCAAATAACTGTGCAACACTCAAATATACCTTTCAAACAACAAAGGGTGTATTGAAAATCATAATACCTTATGGCATGCAATGGACATCAGTCTTTACAGTATATTGCACAGTTGGTTTAATATTGGTCATAAGATCAGTTCATCAGGGAGCATAATGGTTTTATATTTTGAAAAACAAATGGTTAAAAATTATAGAAAAAGGTATGTTTCAAAATCAAGCCTTGTGTTGTGGCATGTAAGGCACATTAGTCTCTATATTGCACAGCTGGTTTGATGCCATGAAGTCAACTGGTAGAGAGGCATTGGTTTTATATATTATTATTTTTAAAAAAACTAAAAAATGGTGTCATCAGTTTATTCAAAAAACAAGCCTTGTGAATGTTAAACTAACTTTTTTCAATGATTCATTTGAATTAAAACATTTGAAAAATACTTTCACAGAAAAAATTATATATGCGATTAATTTAGATTAATTAATCACAGAGTATATAATTAATTAGATTTTTTTTTCATATCTTGCCTAGTTGTATGTGTGTCTAGTGTCTAGTGTGATCCAGTGGTTTGGGAATTGTTTTAGAGATGCTTGAGGTGAGATGCTGTAGCCAGTGCTGCTCACCAGACAAAATAAATACTCACATTCTGCTGTGCTTCCTGGAAGAGGGTTTACTCTCATCATTTACAATCATTCTTGATGATTGTAGCTGATCTTGAGCTACAGTACATTGTTTATGCTCCAACTTATAACCAGCACAATATTGCCTGTTTACCTGTTTTTAATTGTTAACAAATATGAGATTCATACATGGGTCAATTAAAACATTTTTGCATGTGTGTTGTTGTGTTGTCATAAGTGGGGTAATCTGCAGCTACTCTCAAGTCCTGGGATGAGACTCCTCAGATGACAGAGTGTTTCTACTGATTAGCACGTCAAGGCAAAGACCAACTGACAGCATTCAATGCAGCCTGAGAAAAGAATCCTATAGCATATGAATGAAATCCTATATAGCATATGAACAGCTATGATATGAAGGCTTGATCCAGTCATACTTATATTTTCAAATCCATGGTATTGACAAGGTCAGCAAAGAAGTTCATGGAAGTTGAAGAAAAAATGGATGAAAGCCTCAGTATCTGTGCTAAATAAAATATTGGCTTTGGGGTCCCTGTGTGGTTGTCAATGTCCCTGAAGAGAACTCCTCATTTTTATCTCTCCTCAGAGATCACCACTTCTATCCACAATGCACCAGCAACAGGACAGGGCTGAGCTCTAAGGCACCCAGAGACCAGTAGGGCAGAGAGAGAGAGAGAGATTGAGGGGATCCCACAGACTGAGATGTGGAGAAAGTCTCTAATACAGAAACACTGTAATACACAAACTTAATTGTCCAGTGTTGGGTGTGCGAGAGCATATGATGCTCATCAGGGAGAGAGAACCTGCATCTCTAGGTGTCAGGCCATTAAACCAGCAGAGCTTATTCTAAGGCCTAGTCCACACGTACCAAACCGATCCTTTTTTCCTCCGTCTTCCCTGGAACCGTATCAAAAATATTTGCGTCCAAACGGATCCATCTCAACACGACTCAACACGTTACTTCATATCCTAGGCCTATAGGTGGCACTGTTTCTCTTACAGAAATTGACCAAAGCTTGCGCGCTGTAGGCTATACAAACAGACAGAATAGGCTAGGACAAAAATGGCTAGTAGGCCGTAAGGCAGTGGCGGACTGGGACCAAAAATCGGCCCTGGCATATTTGGCCCAAACGGCCCTCAAATCGGTCGGGCACACCTAATTAAATACAAAATCTTTGCATTACCCTCTAACTATGCATATATTTTCAACTGTCATGGAGCACTGAAAGTGATGTAGGCCTCATTGGCTATCACTCTGACTGATCAGAGGTAGCCATGGAGCACATGATCTCTATATTCAAGTAGGCTAACAAGCAATTATTAAAGAAGAGTTTCTGCTTGAATTCAAAGTATTATTTCAAATTATTCAATAGGCTACAATTGACAGCAGCACCAAAAATTACTGAAGCCTATGTGTAAAGAGTTAAAATAACCAGATTGTCTTAGACATTAATGTAATTTATACCAGTTATCACTGTAGGACAACTGAAACAACACAAAATAAACAGGGCTGTTGCTGGAAATATTTTATTACATACATTATCTACATTGCTGGTACATTTTGGAACATTATAGCTACATTAACTAATTATCTTTAATGTCTTCCAGTAGCCTATCATATAGGTTATTGTATATTAGTTGGCTTGTGTATGAATATGACTTGATGTTTTGTAGCCTACATTTCCGTCAGTCTACAGTCTTTTAGCCCATCTTTACCATGATAACCCTTCCAAGATAGAACCCTTTCGACGCTCTACTTTGAGAGACCAACCACCACTCTCATGCCATCGATGTTGAATTTTGGGCATCTGACGGAAACTGATCAATCTGACCTCGATCTGACATCGATTTGACACTCTTTTGCTGTCTGGGTTTGCAAATCATTCATTTAGAACATTTAAGTTGCGCTATTTGTTATTATAATCACAGCACGGCCTTACGTTATCATTACCATATTATTACATTATCGCAATTAATAAAGTCATCATAATCATCGATGATCATAATCATCGTCAGCATGGCATGTCACACATAGCCTACCTGCACCACCACCGAGTTCTTATGTAGCCTCAACTAGGCTCCACCACCTGCTCACTGTCCCTTGCTCTGTATGCTAGCTTATATCCTCGTTCAAACTCAACAAACTTCAACATGTTGCTGACATATGCTAGCCTACTTGCAATATTGTATTTTTGAAGCTTCTACATTAGTGTTACTTTTGCACTATTGACACTACCGGCACTCGCCGCAATTTCGTGTAGGCAACTTCCATTAACTTTTGATGCGCTCACAAAATCCTGGCTCTGAGCCAAAATGTGAGGGGTGGGGCCTGACGTGAGCTGTTATCGGATCAGTCGAGTGTCAATATGGAAATGTAACCAATGGGCCGCTGGTTGTCCTTCCTTTGGGCCGATCGTTGGCCAAAATGATTAAATTATAGCCTTTTCTATCGGCCCAAAAGGTGCGTCGGCCCACCGGGAAAATGCCCCGGTATGCCAGATGGCCAGTCCGCCCATGCCGTAAGGTGAACCCTGTTATCGTTTCATCCCGCTCCACAGTCTGGCATCTACACAATCTTTAGATCATAAAAAAGAACGAGTCGTGCTTAGCTACCAACAAAAAGTTTGTCGCTGAAATTCCAGTCGATTGTCGATGCGTCTATGTTTTATGCAGAACTAGTTTCTTCAGAGCGTAATAGGATTTCGGTGGCACGGTTCGACACGTGATCGTTCTACACCAATGAGGTAGCTGCTTTTTGTCAACAGAATGGCAAGATGGCAGCTCCCATAGATTCAACGTTACCGATAAAGTTACCGGAAAACACCCGAACATCCTCAAAAGTGGGCTAAATGGATTCTAAACAGTGCTGTATACATAGCCGCGTCCAAGAAGAACAATAAGGCAAATATACGATAATGTTATGTTTACGTTAAGTCATTTAGAACAAGTTTCAAATACCTGGGAGTAGCCTACACCTTAGGCTACTGTCGAACATGACTGTGAACACCCAGCACACACTGAAGAAATCAAGACTGTACTTCACGTCAGCTAAGGAAGTTCAATGTATCAGCACCCATCAGTTGTGGAGAGTGTCCTGACAGCATCATCACTTGGTATATGAACTGTACAGCCCGTGACTGCAGTGCTGCACCACCAGAGCACCGCTCCCTAGCCTACTCTGCAGGAGTCCTACAAGGGAAGACTACGTAAAAGTCGTAAAAACGTAAAAGGAATACTGTAAAGGACTCCTCACATCCTGACCTTGGACTTTTCAAAACACTGAGGTCAGGCAAAGGTCTCTGCTGCTACAAGACCAGAACAGAGAAACTGAGGAGGAGCTTATTTCCTCAAGCATTCTGTATCCTGCACACACAATGACTATAAACTGCAAACACTTTTTTCCACACTTGCACATGGACTGTACATACACTGCACCTTTATACTGTCTCTTGCTAATTATGAAAAACATTTCTTGATCTTTCTTTCTTCACACTCACATAGAAAAAGCTTAACACCAAAAAAAAATGTACTACATGCGTTACGTTAGTATTTCTATGTATGTGACAAATAATCATTATGCTATCAATAAAAGGCAGTAATTGAATTTATACCAATGACTGTTTGTTCATTCATTCATTCATTCATTCATTCATTCTTCCACAAATGAAAATAACACTGATCAACCATAAAAAACAATCTTTGAAAAATATGATCTGATATATACAACTGTAAAAAGAGAATAAGGACACTTCTATTCCTCATTGTCAGAGTCAGGACAGTTATCTTCCAGTTGCTCTTTTTCTTTTGTGTTGGCTGCTGTATATAGTGTCCTTGTGTCCTCTTGTGTTGTTTGGCACTTAGTTGTCCCTTTTTCAGTCTCGCTGTCCGTCTGGCTCAACTCACTTGACTGTGTGGTCTCTGCACCTGATGGATAAGGCAGTATGTCCACTAGTGTATCCTTTGACAGACTCTACAAAAACCAGCTCGCAGATGTTGCGCTTGGTGGGCATGTGAAACACCAGCTGGGGGAAATCACGAGTCAGCCTCTTCTTCAACATATCCAGTCTGCAACACAACAAAACAGTGACAATTCAGAGTCAGAGGAGTACCACCAAAAGCAGAGAATGATGGAGGTGGTACAAGACATTACAGGCTAGAACCTATCTGCCATACAACACATTTAACACCAAAGATGCCCAAGAAAGGCCCACAACATCACAAACCACACCACACACACAAACTACACATCAGCACACTACACATCAGCTGTTCTCCTTGTTGCCAACTGGTACATGTCTGCAAACAGCAAGACTTAAAGACTGTTTCTCAAAACAGGCCTGTCACACACATTTTGTATAAAGCTGGCCTTGCACATGAGAAATAAGACTTGAGAAAAATCCATTGCAGTTACCTGTAGTTTGAGGCATCAATATCTTCATTTTCTTTAACCAGATCAATGAATGTGATTGTGTGCACATACAACAGAAGGCAGATTAAATGTTTACTTGTATGTTAAGTTACTAGAACTTGAAATGCAATATAATAAATAACTTGCTGTTCTTTTATAAGTTTGGCAGGCCTCGTCAAGAACCTGGTGTACTGGCTGTAGCAGCCTTTGTGGTACTGGACTTCCAGGGCCACACAGTCTTTATCTTTAATGTGTATAAGGATACTTTGATCTGCTTTCAACTCGGCATCTTTCTGCAATTGGCCTTAACGAAACAAAAAGGATAACTCAATGAGTTTGTTGACATATCTCACACATAATTACCAGGTGAAAAAGTCCAGCTTCAGAAACTAAAAGTCCTACCACATAATCTGTGCCAACCATTCACTTAAACCAGCTGATTCTAATTAGCACAACTGTTCAACCAGGTAGAGCAGCTAATTGACTAGATCACCTGTGTTAAGTGCACAGGTAGAACCAATACATGCTTGGACTTTTACTCTAGGAGTTTTCCACCTGTGTGTGTGTGTGTTAACCTGCTGTTAATGTTTCGGCCTTAGATAGAGGATCTCTTTGACACTTGCCTGCTCGGTTGATAAGCCTTTCCTTCTTCTTGCGTATTATGCAAATGGGAGGAAGTACGGAGCCAGAGCCTGCAATTGGCAGTCCTGACCGGGATCGCAGTTTCTTGGTTGGACTGCAGCCAGACGTCGACGGAATGGCCTCGTCTTCTGTACCTTGTTGCGGTCTTTCTTGTGCGAGCCGTCGATCCACCTTTGAGATATCTTTTTTGTCACATTTTGACACTCACCCTCCAACTCCAGCCACTTTTGCAGGCTTGAGTGTTCCATCTTGTAGCGGTAAAATGGTTGACCTCCTCATGCTTCACCGAAGCAATGTGCATGTAGCAATGTCTACATTTCGATTTATTAACACAATCGGGTGCATTTTCTTCATCATCTGTGCTGCTTGAGGAAGTCATGGTGGCTGCCATCTTGCCACTCTGTTGACAAAATGCAGCTACCTTATTGGTGTAGCATGATCACGTGTCGAGCCATGCCACCACTTACGATCAAAATGTTATTACGCTCTGAAGACACTAGTTCTGCATAAAACATAGACGCATCGACAATAGACTGGAATTTCACCGACAAACTTTTTTTTGGTTGCTAAGCACGACTCGTTCTTTTTTATGATCTAAAGATTGTGTAGATGCCAGACTGTGGAGCGGGATTCATTTTCTGAAAGACTTTTCGTGGTTCACCTTACGGCCTATAGTGCAAGGAAACCAGAATTGTTTGTGTGGACTGATAGTGAACTGCCAACTGTAGTCAACTGTAAAACTAATAAACTTCATTTTTACGGTTTGTGAAGGGTGCAGTCCCGTCCTTTATCCTTTAACGCAGGTACAAATAATCTCCTTTACTTTCTTTGGTTGTAGGATAGTCCGCGATTCACATTAGTTTTGGCTAATGCATAGGCTACTAAACACTAGGTCTACCCAAGTTAGGCTATTCTGTCGCCACATTTATAATATTGCTATAATACCTTTGTTAGTAACAGTCGATACTTTTGCCTGCATCAAAAAATCGCGCATTCGCATTTAGTGCGCATCTACCATAGGCTTAACATGAGTTACGCGTCTTTGTATGCTCATATCTGACTTCACTAGAGCCCGACCGATAAAGGATTTTGAAGGCCGATACCGATACAAATATTTGTTGATTTAAAAATCCGATATTCCGATATATATATATATATATATATATATTTTTTTTTTTCAGAAACGCGCAACAAAACATTAACAGATTTCCCTAACATTAGTTATTTGTAGTTATTTATGAGTATTGACTAAAATAATATGATAATGCATTTCAAAAACAAACTTGTTTATTTTGAAATAATATTGTCACAGTGGAACAGAGGAACATAAAAATATATTAAAGTTCTGATAAATAAAATATATAAAAATAGAAACTTAAGATATGAAACTTAGTCTTTTGAACAAAAACACAATAACAACAACCAAATCAAAGTTACCAGTATTAAATAATAAAAAAAGACTTAATAAGCTTCATAAGCAAAATATCACTTTGAACTAAGACTTAATAATTACAAAAAATAATGATGACATTATTACGATCATCATCATTTGTATTGTAACGTCGGGGCACAAGACATTGTTAGCGTTCTCCCACACAGGGCATGCTGGGATACGGGAGCGAACATTTGGGGGTTTATGTCTGTATTTCTCCTTAGTTTTGAGTGTAATGTTAGCGTCTTTATTGTGACATGTTTCCCTTTTAGTTCTCCCTCGTGTGTGATCCTTTTTGTGTGGGGGGCTGCGTCCTCCCCTGTATGTGTAGTGTGTGTGTGTACTTGACTTGCTCTGTGTGTATTGTGTTCTGTGTCCCTGCTCTCATTCTCAGCTAATAAACCTTTTGATTGGACTACTGTGTGTGTCAAATCGTTACAGTATTATCATTAAACAAGATAAAGGTCACTTAAATGTTTGAGCGTTTGTAATAGTCCCTATTGCCTTATAAGCTACCTTATAATTACAATGTCAGCTTGCTTATCCCTTTACCTGCACTTTTAAAATGATTTCCATCAAGCTACATCAAACCATTTTCAATCATCAGTTGCTGCCTGCCTTCTAAAACCTACTATTTAGTGATCTAAATCCATTATGTAACTCGTTAATGCACAAGCTACGTTTGATACTTTTTCTCTATGTCTAAATGTTCACTTCTCGCACGTCTAACTTACATTTTACAATGCAGGGACTGTAACTACACATATACTAGTTATAAATCATTACTTTATTTAGGCAGAATAAGTTTGTTGTGGTTTCCAAGCTCATTAATGTTAACGTTAGCGGTCTTCCACTGATATTCATGGCATTAGCTAGCTTTGTGGTTAGCTAGTCTATGATGAGCCCTGGATAACTGCAAATTGTAAAACATACGCTTTCAAAATAGGGAGGGAAAGTGAAAACCAGCGCCCCAAGTGGTTGCGTTCCTATCGAAGAGCAGCTCCAATGTTAAGTCCCATAGACCTATTTTTTTTAAAAATACTGTGAAGCCAAATCAGCGATCTTATCCACCAAAAATATTTTTCAGTGTCTATACAGTAATAATCTTCTAACTGTGAAAATGTCAGACCATATTTTGCCTTATTTAAAAAAATCGAAATTGCTCCTTTTGTTTCATAAACGAACTACAAAAAAGCCACGTGACTTTACCCTTTGACGTTACTCACGGTAGCATGGTTTGTTTATTAGCCTGGTTAGCATTGCCACTTAACACTTACTGCCAGCTCTTCATGTGAGTAGAAGCACAACACCAGTTATCCAGACATAAAGGTTATCACCACGCGGTTTACATCACCTTCCATTATTACAAAAATATGTAAGCCAGTTAAGCAAATTGCTGTACTGATCAGTTAGAGATTAAGCGCCCAAACCTGTGACGTCACATGCAACTGTAGTTTGTTATCACCATGTTACGACAAAAACTCAAAACAATTCAACTGATCCTAAAAATAAGGTATGACCACTTGAAGCAATAGAGGTGACCCCAGTGCCTAACATATGGAAGGCATTAAATTAAGATCCCAATGTGCACCGAGATATATTTTTTCTAAAAAAAAATCCCATCCCCTCCGCTAAACTCTAGGAACGCAACCACTAGATGGCGATGAGATTACTTTCCCTCCCTATAACAGGCCGGGGAGAGATGATACGTCTCACTGCTATAACTGTCACGCTATTAAAGAAATACATCTTCAGTCACATTGTCAAAAGTTAAAAGGACAGACAGTCAACTACACTGTAACAACGTAACGTAATTACTAGCTAATTCCGCTTCACTCTCGGGTTATTTAACAGCAGCAAAACTGGACATTGTTTTCACGAATTTTCTCATGCTTATTTGAGTTAAGAGACCTGATGGGGATGTTATTTTAATTGTTATTTCAAGCAATGTATGTCTCGTGACCAAATCACCATGAACACACTTCACTGATGATCTCACTCACGGATAACTGGTTCTCTCTGCCCGACTCTGGCTGGATCAGCAGGATGTGTGGCGCGTTATACACAAGTGTTGCCATAGAGTGCCCTCTGGTGGACAAACTATACAACGCCAACACTCATGACATGGTTGAAGGGTGTTTTGTCCGTTTTTATTTTATTTTTAAAATATTCATTTATCGGCCATTATAAATGCCGATACCGATAGTTTGGAAAATGCCTAATATCGGCCCGCCGATAAATCGGTCGGGCTCTAGACTTCACTAGACTATGAATGCATTTATTTATGTTGTAAGACATGTAAAATAAATGAACGACACCGACACTACGCACAAATTAATTTAAACTTACACCGCACTTCCCTAATAACTTTTGACTAGTTCTCTCGCGTCACCGACGATAGCTAGAAATGCATCAAGAAAACACAGGGAAAACACTGTTCAGTCCACCAAGTCATAATAATGATCTTCTCATGAAGTCATGAGAATGAGTCATGATTGGCGCTGCCCAGCACCAGTGGTGATATTTATCTACTGAGTGTAATCGTAGGTAATGTCATGTATGAAAACTAGTATTGTAATACTATAAGTGTCAAGTCCAGGGCAGCTGAGGTGTGGCGATAACATCATCAATACGAAGGTACAGTATGCGGTTTCGCCGTCCTAACAAACTCACAAGGGCTACGGTTTCAGATTTTTCCACCCTGGGACCAGGTTTAAAAAAAGTGCGGTTTCGGGCAGTGCATTTAGAGGATTAATTTGGACGATCGGCCAAGACGAAGCAAAAGCGGTGCGTTTAACCCAAAAAGTGCCTCCGTGTGGACAGGGCCTAAAATTGAACCCTCTCCTCCAGGTGTCAGGCCCTTAGGGACAATGCCAGACAATGCCAACCTAATAACACAGGTAATTAAATAATTAGAAAACCAGGCACTTCCACAAACCATTTATCAGCCTGAGTGGCCCACTAATTAGTCATTAGGCTAGGGCTACATATCAACATAAGACTAGCTTGTGCTAGTTTCCGCCTAGCGCTAGCATATAGCGTCAATTCTTTAGCTCCGCTAACCTTTCTCTCTGCCTTCCATCCATGTAACAGCAAGCACGCAAATCTGTCGACTGTCAAACATCCTGTTGATCGCTTGTAGGGTCATGCCATTAGACGAGGGGGCCGCTAATTTATCCCCCTACATTTCTGTAAATAGACTTGACCTGCAATCGGTTCATTGGATAAACCAGAAACACATCCTCCAGTCCCAGGAGGCTTTGCTCCATTCTAGCCTAGGCCTACGTTAATTTAAGAACAAACAAACAAATTAAATTGTCTTTTTTTTTTTACTTGTGACCATGAAAGTTCTGTAACGCCTGAATAAGACAAAAATGAATTAAGATAAAAAAAAATGAAGGCTAGCCTACACAAAAATCAGCATGAGAGAGATGAGTGTGCAGAGTAACCATGAATGACCTATAGACAGTGAGCGAGTGGTATAAATATTGGTTAGACTTCTATAGACATTAAAGTGTAGATCAGTAACATTTTCCCGGAAAATTCAAAATGAAACCATGATTTCGATTACCGCCTCACGGCCGTAACAGAGACTTCGTGGGCCGGCCCGCACCGCACTCTTTCCTCGGCCGGCCCACAGGGAAAACTTCTGATCGTCATGATTGCCACTCCACCCCTGAATGTGGATAATAGAGTGTGATGTTTGAATGTTAAAAGTTGCAATTGGTGAATAAACTCTTTTGAGAGGTGGATAAACTCTAAGCCAGTGGTCACCAACCTTTTTGAGCCCAAGATCCCTAACCTCGCCCTGAACAAAGGCAAAATCTACCTTGAAGCGTCAAAAGAAAATCAAAGCTAAAATACTTACAATTTAAGGCCTTTTATTTAGGCAAATGTCAACGACAACCCCCTTATAGGCTACAGGCGTCAATGAGATAACAACACTTTAACATAGTTTTTACTTACATGATTTTGGTTTTGATTTTCTAATTGGAGTAAGTGTTTGTGATAATACGTCATGATAAATTTGATGTTTGATCGCTGTTTTGGTATGAAGCATCTTTCACGTAATTAATGCGTACTCTAGAAAGTGAAAGTAACCTAAGCCTAGGCCTACAATGCACTCCGTGTTTGTGCACGTCCGCAATCGATTACATTCTTCAAATGGAGAACAAATTCCTGATCGCTAAACTTTTGTTTTTTATTTTCTGTCAGTTAGCAGTTTATATAGAAGCACCTAACATAATTTGACTTCAGCGGTGACAAGTCCTGTTGCGAGAGAGAGAGAGAGAGAGTCAGAAGTTGGTTCACGCTGCTCCATTATTAGATTAACGTTATCAGACAGCACTGTAAATGTGTGCAGGAATTTCTCGCATTATGATGGGTCTTGAATAAATCATGCGCTATCCTACCCCACGCTGAAATGTAGGCTAGGCCCTGTAAACGTTGGCGAACATGTGGGAATTTGGTGAGTGTTTTTAATTGTCCTGTTATTCTCGGGATCTACTAGGCAAGTCCTAAAGATCTACTGGTCGTTCGCGATCGACGGGTTGGCGACCACTGCTGTACTGTATGCTTTGCTGTATCCCGTGCTCGTTTTGGGTCATCTTTATTAATAATCAACACAACGCAGAAGTCTACCCAGTTACACATGTCTTCGGCAAAAATGACAAAATACGATGTTATATTAATAATGCAAATGAACGGCAAACTTTGAAATAATAGTCTGAAACTAGAAATGCAATTCCAAGGAATTACCAGTGCATGAAAATGCTAAAGTTGTGATGTAAAATATCATGTATCATAGTTAAAATAGATAATACAGAGATGGTTACTACGGTGATGCTAGGATAGACATGGTGGCTGCATAGCTTAATAAAAGTTGATAGTTTAAAAGTAGACTGTTTAAAAGCTGAATGTAGATAGTTTAAAAGTTGTTGATAGCCAGTAGATAGTTTAAAAGTTGTTGATAGACAGCTAGTTTAATAGATAGTTTAAAAGTAGACCGTTTAAAAGTTGAAGGTAAATAGTTTAAAAGTTGTTGACAGACTGGAAAATTTAATGAATGTGTATAGGTAGATATTTGACGATAATTTGACGAAAGTTGGAATGGCTCTATAGTTTGCTAGCAGTTATGCTAAGATTTTTAACTATGCTAACCATGCTACTTAGCTAATGTTTTATAGCAGTGCTAGCAATGATAACATGCTAACCATGCTACTTAGCTAACTTAGCTAATGTTTTCTAGCAGTTTAATGAATGTTGATATTCAAATAGTTTAATGGCTGTGTATAAGTAGATATTTGACGATAACTGAAAGTTGGAATGGCTCTAATGTTTGCTAGCAGTTATGCTAAGATTTTTAACTATGCTAACCATGCTACTTAGCTAATGTTTTATAGCAGTTTTGCTAAACATGCTAACTATGCTAGCAATGCTAACATGCTAACTATGTTAACCATGTGACTTAGCTAACCTAGCTTATCAGTTTTAATAGTTATGCTAACTATGCTAACTAGCATGCTAACAATACTAACCATGTGACTTAGCTAACCTAGCTAATCATTTTAGTAGACATGTTGTAGTGAGGACTTTTATTTTGAAACAGTTTTTGGCAGAGGAAGCAGTTGAACAGGATGTGTAGTCTTAATAGGGCCCGTTTGTATGCTTAAAGCCTGAGACTGGCAGTTGATCCAGGTGGCCTGAACACCTGCCATAGGATTCTAATTGCTTAACGGCCGTATTATGATGTCACAATCGGCAATGTTAAGTCTATGGGGATTTTTAAAAAGTTTTTCTTTAATAGTTTAAAAAGTATAAAAGTTTCAAAGTTGAAAAGACATAGCAGCTTCGTCCGTTTGAATACCTACGTTACAAAGTTTGAATGAAGTTTCTAAGTTAAACTGTTCAAGAGAAATAGCGTACGGAAAAAGTGGTAAGCGGAATAAGAAGAAGAAGAAGTTGTTGCCTAGGAAGAACAGTACAGTGCATTTTCATGCACTGTAATGAGATGTTATTATCATTGAGACAACAGGGGTATACGAAAAAATCCGATTGTAGCTTACAGCAGCCGACTATTTAGGTTAAGTTTATAGGCCTAACGTTGTGGACGGCCACCAAGCGTCCACAACGTTAGGCCTATAAACTTAACCTAAATAGTCCAGTTTTGTTGGTAAACGGGAAACCCGTGTATAGTGCATAAGGATATGTGGATGCAATTCATTATGTTTTCTATGTCATTAGATAAAATAAATGTTCAAAAAATTAACAAGTCGAAGACAATCTTTCTGGGATCAAGTGTTTTGCAATAATGATTTTAGTGAGCATTACTGGCAGACGTGACCTGAGCTAGCAGGGTAGTTACCAAGGGGCTCTCTCCAGATATAAAAGTTTGCCATGGCTGCGTAGCCTATTTGCGTAAGGGCAAAGTCTCTCTCTCTCTCTCTCTCTCTCTCTGCGTGTGTGTGTGTGTCTGCGTCTGCATGAGGCTACTGTATGTTCAATTCAACTCGGTAGTTGATCCGTCCGGTCAATAACACCGCATTCACGCCACTTCATGATTAGATTAACGTCATCAGACAGGCTGTAAAAGTGTATGCGGGAATTTCTCGCATTATGATGGCTAGAGTTGCGGGACTAAATTATGCGCAATACCCGCAATCCCGCAGTGAAATTTAGGCCTGTCTTACCAGCCCTGTAAGTTTTAGTATTATGGGATCAATTGTGTGTGTGTGTGTGTGTCTGTGTCTCTGTGTGTGTCTGTGTGTGCGTGCGTGAGAGACCTCATTATCGAAGATACATCTACAGGCTATGCAAATGTGATATAGGTGATAAAACAATGCCCTCATACGTCATTTTCTGGCATTTACAGGGTTAAAAAAAATTAAGCGCAGGAATGGCATGTGACTATTACATACACACCCTGTTCCAGATAAACAAAACTATTCTGTTGGTTTCACATTCTGTGTTTGAGTTCACAGTCTGTGTTTGAGTTGAGCACTGTTTGTAGCAGACAAAATGGCAGAGGCCAGTATATCTGTTTCCCAGGACGAGTTCAATTGTTCAGTATGTGTGGACATACTGAAGGATCCAGTGACCATTCCCTGCGGACACAGTTACTGTATGGGCTGCATTAAGGGTTACTGGAACCATCCTGACCAGAGGGGAGTCTGCAAGTGTCCACTGTGTAAGTCCAGCTTTGCTCAGAGGCCTGTCCTGGCTAAGAACATCATTCTGGCTGAGATGTTGGCGAGAATGAGGACTCCAGAGAAGATTCCAAGAAGACGAAGATTCCAGTCGCGTCCACATCCTCACTCGTATGCAGCACCTGGAGATGTGCCATGTGGCCTTTGCATGGACAGAAAACAAAAAGCTGTTCATCAATGTCTCAAGTGCTTAGTAGCCTACTGTGAAACCCATGCTAAGCCGCATCAGGAGTCTCCTGCCTACAATTCCCACCCCTTGATCAAAGTCTCTGAAAGACCATGGAAAATATGTCATCGGAGTCATCCTGACAAACATGCTTTACCCTGTGAGATATTCTGTGATGATGACCAAGAATGTCTGTGCTTGCATTGTCTCGATTGGGGACACAAACAACATCGGCTTGTGTCAGCAGACGAGGAAATTACGAGAAAACAGGTTTGTTTTTGATGTAATACAAATGAGCAATCTGATTGGATTACTATTCCTGATTAGATTGGATAATAATTTGTTTGGTACCCAGCTTGTACATAAAATAATTTAACAGACACCTACTAGTTTTACCATTCTGGTTTTGAAACCGGTCATACTAGTTTTTATAATCTTTAGAGCACTAGTGACATAGCTATAAGCATGAGAAAAGCTATAAACACTATCAAGGTGAGCACTGACCAGGGGGTACAAAGAGTGTACAGTACATGATATGTGTAGTGTACAGTTCGGTCATGGAGGAAAGGGATGACCATCCTCCCTAAACTTGTAGATTAAAGTTAAATCTACATGCATTTAAAGGTACTATCCAGAGTTAAAACAAGGTGTATTTATGGATGATAACGAGTTCAAACTTTCGTTTGTGAGCATAAATACTGTACATGAATAGGAATGGTTTGGCTTACAGTTTGAAGTGCAAGGGGCATGGAATCACGTCAAAACAAATCACTATTTTTACACCACTGACAAGAGTCAAAGTACCATTACACTTTGGTAGTAGTGTGGAGAGGGCACCTGCTGACAAATGAAAGTATTGTAAACTTTGTAAAGTATGGTATGTACAGGTCAGTTGGCAGTTGACTTAATCAGTTCATCTTTATTTGTCATTAAATGAAGCAAATGTTCATCATGATCATATTACTCTAATTGTGTAGATTCAATGTACTGCCACTTCTGATTTCTAAATATTTTTGCAAATTTCCGCACTGAATTTGGACAAAGGTACACAGGCAACATACTCCAACCCAGCAAATCCACTGGTTTACTGTACAATATGAATGTGTAAAGTGATTTGGCATGCTAAACTACCACAAAGGGACATATTCCTGCTAAAATGGCCTGCCAGGCTATATTCTATCTACCAGACTAGTCTTAGTTGCATGTATTATTATTAACTTATGCACTTGCAGAGGATTTGTTCACCTATGCATGTGTGAATACATCTGAATGAATTAGTGTTGTATTTTAGAATTGGTTCTTACATAAATTACAACATTAATAGTAACAATATTAGTCACTAATCATTGTAACAATTTTCTGTCCCTTTAGCTCTCTGCAAATTCAGCAGTACAAAGCAGTGAGAGGATCTTTACCGAACTGATAGGTTCCATTGAGAAGAAGTGCACCGCCATGACACATATGATCCGATCTCAGGAGAAGGCTGACTTGAGTCGAGCAGCTGACTTTTTCAAGCAAGTCAGTGTTGAGATCACCATGCTGAAGCAGAAATATGCAGAACTGGAACAGTTCTTAAAGACCGAGGATCACATTCATTTTCTTGAGGTAACTTTTTCAGATAACTGCTCCATGACCATGTGGCTGATATTCCATTTTATGATAATATTCTAAATAGTCATTAAGACCTCAAGTAAGTAAGAATCTGTCATTAGTTTGTATCAGTTAAATTCTTTGGAGACAATATGATTCTGTCATTTGTGAAAGTTCACAGTTAATGAATTAAAGTTCTCGCTGATATTTCAGAATGCAGTGAAAATCTGTCCATGCCCTGGATCTGAGAGTTTGCCCAAAGTTTCCATCAATACCAACTCCCTTTATGAGAAAACTGAGAAGTTTGTTCTGAGTCTGAAGCAGAGAGTTGAGCAAATTCTTCAGGTGGATTTTGACAAAATGTCATCTACAGGTGAGAGTGCAAATTGGCTCTTGGAAATGTATGAACCATGAACACTGGAGCTTAATTTCAATGATGTACAAAGTGCAAAGTCATAAGTCTAACCCAAGCTAATTTAATAGCTAGGGAAAATCATAGCTTAACAGATGGATGGGTCTGCTCAATGCTCACACATGCCACATGATAGTTATCGTTTTATGAAAACTTTGCTTGTTGCTTGTTTGCTTTGCTTTGCCCACCATTTATTTCTCGGCAAAAGCGACAAAACAGTAACAAAATTATTTAAAAAGACAAATAGTATGAAGTTAATTTTCTCGTTTAGGTCCGTAGACGTGCAATAATGTATTGTCGGATGATCATTATTGGAAACTAAGTCTCTTCAGGACAAAGGAAGAGCCCTCTGCTTCACGTCAGGGTCCTGTTGGGCTGCCCTGTTGGGACTTATTTTCTGATAAAGATCAGTGGACAATACATTGTCCCGTACTTATTACCTGAAAATGCACTTATTACCTGAAAATGTTATTTAATCAACAGTCAAGCAGGACCGCATAATTGAGTCGGAGGAACCTCTGATCAGACAGGATTTCCTGAAGTGTGAGTAAAGTAGAAATCTTGTTTAAGGGTCTTTAATGACACATGAATAACTAGTTATTATAAACTCTCATTTAAAGGTGGGGTATGGGATTCGCAAAACGGGCGGTAGATTTTGAAAATACACAACTCAAATGGTCCTACCCTCTTTCCTCCAACCCTCTTTCCTCCTAGTTCCAAGCCAATCGCCAGGACTACAACACACATGTAGCTGCTAATATGCTGACAACAAGAGCCAATAAAGACCCGTTAGCTTTGTGGTTTTACAAGGATACAAGGATACAAGGAAGTTTATTGTCACATGCATATAGTTACTGGAAGTAAGAAATGCAGTGAAATTATGTCTGGTGTCAGCCTATTTGTGCATTAATGGGGGGGGGGGGTAAAAAGTGCAGTAGAAGAGGGGTTTAGTAGATTAAGTGGCAAGGGCTGCATAAAAAAGGTGGGGGAGGATTGGGATTGGGTGGGGGGGCACCAACAAGGAGCACCCAAGAGCAACAGGGGCAAGGAAAAACTCCCTTACCAAGGAAGAAACCTTGGGCAGATCCACGGCTCAAGGGGCTAACCCAACTGCCAGGGGTCTTGGTGTGTGTGTTGGGGGGATGACAGGGGAGATGGGATAGTGTGCTGTGTATGTGGGGAGAGGGCAGTGTGCAATATGTGTATTGGAGAAGCTTCCTCATGAGACAATGTCCTGTGTATTGGGGGGGGGGGGCAGTGTGCTGTAAGTATGTTGGGGATGTGTGTTGGAGAAGCTTCCTGATGAAATAATGTGCTGTGTATGTAGGGGGGGGGGGGGGCAGGGACTTACTATTGCAAGCAGAGTACTGTATGTAATGTATGTGAGTGATGACAGTGAAGATGTGTGTGTGGGCGGGAGGGGAGTGGAGCAGTGACTGTGTGTGTGTGTGTGTAGTGTGTGTGTGGGTAGGTGGGGGCAGTGTGCTGTAAGTATGTAGAGGATGTGTGTTGGAGAAGATCCTGAAGACAATGTGCTGTGTATGTGGGGTGGGGGGGGGCAGTGTGCAGCAAGTATGTAGAGGAGGCTTACTGTAGCAAGCAGTGTGCTGTATGTATGTGAAGTGATGACAGTGATGATGTAAGTGTGTGCGTTGGGGGGGGGGGGGGGGGGGGGGAGGGACTTACTATTGCAAGCAGAGTACTGTATGTAATGTATGTGAGTGATGACAGTGAAGATGTGTGTGTGGGCGGGAGGGGAGTGGAGCAGTAACTGTGTGTGTGTGTGTGTGTAGTGTGTGTGTGGGTAGGTGGGGGCAGTGTGCTGTAAGTATGTAGAGGATGTGTGTTGGAGAAGATCCTGAAGACAATGTGCTGTGTATGTGTGTGTGTGTGTGTGTGGGGGGGGGGGCAGTGTGCAGCAAGTATGTAGAGGAGGCTTACTGTAGCAAGCAGTGTGCTGTATGTATGTGAAGTGATGACAGTGATGATGTAAGTGTGTGTGTTGGGGATGGGGTGGGGGGGGGGCAGAAAGGCAAGGCAATCAAGGACATGGGTAGATGGAGGAGAAATCAAAAATAATAAATAAAAAGTGTGCAAAAGTTGGAGAAAGTCAGATATGTGTGTGTGTGTGTGTGTGTGTGTGTGTTTTGACGTGTGATGAAATAAGAAAATAAATAAAAGGTCTGTAGCATAGGGAGAGGGATGTAAAAGTGCTAAAAGTCTTGTAGGTGTGTGTGGGTGTGTGTGTGTGTGGGGGGGGGGGGGGGGGGTCATGAGTGCTGAGGAGTGAATGAGTGCAAAGTCAGTATAGTGTGAGTTCAGAGTTGGGAAATGTTTGAGAGTGCTGAGGAGTGAATGTGTGCAAAGTCAGTATAGTGTGAGTTCAGAGTTCGGATGGCCTGGGGATAAAAACTTCTCCTGAGTCTCTCAGTTCTGGCTTTGTGACTACATAGGCGTCTTCTTGATTTCAGCGGTAGGAATAATCCATTGTTAGGATGAGAAGAGTCCATCAGAATCTTTTGGGCTCTTAGGAGTACTCTTCTGGAATAGATATCTTGTAGAGCAGGGAGTTGAGTTCTTATAGTACGTTCAGCTGAGCGCACTACTCTCTGCAGAGTACTACAATCTCTAACTGTGGAGTTCCCATACCAGGTGATGATGCTACCAGTTAGAACACTCTCAACCGCTGAAGTGTAGAAGGCCTTCATGATGGATGTAGAAACTTTGAATTTCCTTAGCTGACGAAGGAAGTAGAGTCGTTGTCTGGACTTCTTCAGAACATATTGAGTGTTAACAGTCCATGTTAAGTCTTCAGTAATGTCGTGTAAATGATAGATAGATAGATACTTTATTGATACCCAAGAGGAAATTCAAGACAATGAATTGAAATGACAAAAATACTCCATCACATGTCCGTGCGGGTTAATTGTTTATCGGCTTCTCACCTGTCCAGCAGAAAAAATGCCACAGCCACATCTGTTTGTAGACCTTCCTGGTCCTTCAGTTGTCACCGCCGTTGGAAAGCAGCGCCTAGGATGACTCTAGAATGAGGGGGCAGCCGTGGCCTATTGGTTAGGGCTTCGGACTTATAACCGTAGGGTTGCCGAACCCCGACCAGTAGGAATGGCTGAAGTGCCCTTGAGCAAGGCACCTAACCCCTCACTGCTCCCTGAGCGCTGCTGTAGCAGACAGCTCACTGCATGCTTCACCTCACTGTGTGCTGAGTGTGTTTCACTAATTCACGGATTGGGATAAATGCAGAGACCATATTTCCCTCACGGGATCAAAAGAGTATATATACTTATACTCTTGTTTTCGCTTTTTCTTATTTTTTGTTCGCAATACTCTCTCAAATATAGATTTCCTTTTTACGTTTGCTGATGGTGGTGGTGGTGTCTTGTCTGCCATTATCTTCTAGTTATCAGCTAGCTCCAGTACTGCAAGATCAAAGTCAAACGAAAGCAACTTGCACTTGGCACTTGCTCTGACTGGGTCACAAGCTTTGAGTATGTGCACGAAGGGGTCACGCACGCAAGGGGGATGGGGAAGGGGGGGGTGTGGGTGTATAGTACGACCATTTGATTGATGAACTTACTGCCCAATGATTCTAGGTGGTCTTGGAAATAACTGGATGGAGTTTTTCGAGCCCTGCCCGTTCCACAGATGATTGACTTGTTTAATTTCCATTTCAGTGCTTCCAACTCAGTGTCTGTAAGTGGGTTAGGAATAGGATTTCAAGTGATTTTGCAAAAAATGGCCAAAAAAGAGAATCCCATACCCTACCTTTAAGGTTCACTTCCGTTGTGTTTCTATAGACATTAAATCAATTATTCAACTGATTTCTGCTTCATTAGCCATGCACACTGCAGAAACAAATTAGTGCCCAGAATGTTTTGTGTTCAGGTTTAACCATTGTATTTTTTTCTTTTAGATACCACTCAAATAACACTGGATATTAACACAGCATATAACCACCTCAGCCTTTCGGATGGGAACAGACCTGGAGTGATGAGGCTCTTCCTTATCCTGATCTTCCCCAGAGATTCAACTTCTATAATCAGGTGCTGGGTAAAGAGTGTCTGTCTGGACCCTCATACTGGGAAGTGGAGTGGGCTGGAAAGAATGGGGTCTATGTGGCCGTCACATATGTGGGTATTAAAAGGCAGTGGTGCACTGGGGATATTATTTTGGGGCACAATGACTTGTCCTGGAGCTTAGAGTGTTCTCCCAGCCATTGTTGTTTTAGACACAATCAGAAAACCCGAGAAATCACTGTCCCAAGCTCTAAAAGAGTAGGGGTGTATGTGAATTTCAAAAAAGGAACTCTGTCTTTTTATAGTGTCTCGGACACATTGAGACTACTTCACAGAGAGTATATTTACTTCAGACAACTTGTCTATCCAGCACTATGGATCGGAGTTAGGTCTAATGCTAAGTTTTGTTATTAAGCAATCCGCACATATAACTCTGAAATATGCAAAGCAAGACAGTCTTTCTTCTCATCATCAGTAGAAGTTCAAATAACACTTTTACAAATCCCCCCTCACAATTAGCGACTGAACTTCTCTCATCTAATGCATCTTTTTTCAAAGGTAAAATTGACAAAATCAGACTCAACATATCTGGCCAAGTACTAATTCAACATAGGCGCGTGCAGTAATCCATCCCTGAATGTATCTCTCGCCTACCTTCACCATTTCTGTATATGTCCATGGCTTTGAAATGTTGTCTTAGTGCAGGGGTGTCCAAACTACGGCCCGCGGGCCAACTGCGGCCCGCCACGCACTTTAATCCGGCCCGCCGAGCATTTATTAGTTTATCAAGATCCGGCCCGCCACACACTTTAATCCAGCCTGCCGTGCATTTAATTAATTAGGTTATCATAGGCCCCTCGCTATTTTTTTCCAGCACAGGGCCTGGACAACGTTGTGATTAACTTTAGGCTACTGCAAACTGCTTTACACTCTTCTTAGAGAGCGTTTACCATGTCAATGTCAAAACAGCTTGTTACATCGAGATACATATCTCCATTGCAGCAGATCTAACTACGTTATGCTACTCCATTTAATTGGGAACGCATTTGAGCATGCACAAGAGGGAGAGAGGGCGACAGGTTCCAGCTGGCTTGTTATTTTTTAATGAATTTATTGAGATCACTGAGAGCCATATCCTGATTAACTCTCCGCTACAATAGCCTACGCCTCAACCTGAACAAAATAAAACTGCTGAAAAGTTGAATGACTAGAAGCTTTGGTTGCTAGGTTACGGTAAACAAATTGAAAGATTGTAATTCTTGATTTCGCTTGCAAACTGACGGTGTTATGCGTTCACTGAAGATTATGGAAATTAAACATCACTTTTCCATCAGAAAGCTTGTTGTAAAAATCATAACTTGTTAGGATAACTTGAGGACCTAGGTAGGCTATCCCCTACCTTTTCTCAAAATGGTCCGCCATGTTGGATAGCACGCATTTCCTGTTTTTAGGTTTGGGTGTAAATAAAAAAATGCCTCTATTCCACTAAAAACACCCAGGTGCAATTAATCACTCCTATTCTCATTCTCTCTCCTGTGCAAACATTATGTCCCACATGCCTAGCTGTGTGTAGTTCTACTGCATAAAGTTTCACAAATAAATTAGTTTGTTTTACAGAAATGGCCTACTGTCACACTGCATGGTAGGCTATAACCAAAAGCACACATTTTGTAAATAACGGGTCGGATCGTGGGTCGGGTATAATTTTCTTAAATTAGTCTTAATTAATATTCGCAGTCCGAGTTGCAGTCGGGTTGATTAAAATATCGGGTGAGCTCAGGCCACTTGTGACCAAACCTGCATAACATGCTATGGTCCCCTACAATCTCTTTGTCAGTGTACTGAACTTAACAAATCAAACAAAAAATAAACAACACTGGATGTCTCAGAATTTCTTTCAGCTGAACAAAGAAAAAACTGAAGTAATTATTTGGTAAAAAGGAGGAAAGACTTAGGGCTTAAGACTTGCCACTCTCCTTGACACCAAAGGGTTGAAAGCAAAGGATACTGTTAAAAATCTCATGTATTAATTGACAGTGATCTAAATTTCAACAGCCACATGAAAGCAATAGCTAAATCAGCTTTTTACCTTTTTACCTCAAAAATATTGCCAAGCTTAGAGGGCTGATGTCAAAACATGATTTAGAAAAGCTCATTCATGCATTTATCTCCAGGGTTGATTACTGCAATGGGCTTTTCACTGGCCTTCCTAAAAAAACTATCAAACAGCTTCAGGTGATACAAAATGCAGCAGCTAGGGTTCTCACAAAAATAAAAAACAACTTTGAAATTATTCCAATTCTTAAGTCCCTGCACAGGCTTTCAGTCACAGAATTGACTTTAAAGCACTACTGCTTGTTTATAAATCAGTAAATGAAGCAGGACCTAAATACCTATCAGACATGCTTCAGCAGTACACACTTTCTCGACCTCTCAGGTCTCAAGAGAAAAACCTGCAGTAAAACCTGCTGTTAGAACTAAACATGGTGAAGCAGCTTTTAGCTGCTATATGGTTCAGCTCTGGAACCAACTTTCTGATGACATCAAAGCACGATGGGGTTTTAAGCCCCCAACGTTGTCTTCCAGGCAGCACTGCATGGAAGGCACTAGGGTTAGGCAACGGTTAGGGTTAAGGTTAGGTGCCTTGAAGCCGACGGTCGCAGCGCTGCATTGAAGTCAACAGTGGGGGCTTAAAACACCATCAAGCGACATTAAAAAGGCCCAAATTGTAGCCAGTTTTAAATCTAGACTTACACATTCTGAATCAGCCTTTAAATTATTCTACCGTGTGTCTTTTATTTTGTCTTTTTCTTTTTTTAAAACGATTTTACCTTGTGCGTTTTATGCTTTCTTTTTTATTATGATCTTTACCTTTTAAACTATTCTTTGACTATTGGCCTTCTATGCTTTTATTTGCTATTACTATTTGCTTTTATGTAAAGCACATTGAATGACTTCTGTGTATGAAATGTGGTATAAATAAGCTTGACTTGACATGACTTGACACATCTTAAAATTGTAGGGCACATAGATCAGATCACCGACATTCCACACAATTACAGTACTTTCCATTTAACCAAATCTCACCATATCCTGCATCAAAGTTCTTCATGTCATGTTGTTATATGTTGTAAATGTTTTTATGTAAATGTAGTAAACAAACATATTACTCTGCTCAATAATATGTAGTTATATCTGTGAATGAAATAAAAGGTGATCATAATAATCTAATCTGCATTTTTAAGAATATTAACAATGTATGTTGTTTAATTGTGCAATTCAGGTAATATCAATTTTGATTAAATAAAGATAAATCAAATATCAATAATTACAGTTTAACTGCTGTACTTCAACTTATGGTTCTTTTTTCTTTTTTGCACTTTACGTAGACCACGGAAGAGCACATAATAGAACACAGGAGAGCACATGATAGAAATCAACACATAGCTCAAGACCTTGTAGATTGGCCTACTGGCCCTCAGATGAAACCTGCCCCTCAGATGGAATTAAAACTTAACCTGACACAGACAATCGTTTTTGTGAGGAGAGCAATGACATACACGTACAGTAGACAAATTTCACATCTTCAGAGGACGCAAGTATTCCACAAAATTTAAATTTCTGTCACTCATGGAACACCATAAACAGACACTGTCCCAGTGAGGGTTGGAGCTTTCAAATACATCCTTACAATCAGAGGAATGCAATCATGCATCAGATCAGCAACTACCATAAATATACAGGGACAGTCAGTCAGTGTGTGTGTGTGTGTGTGTGTGTGTGTGTGCGCGCGTGCGCAATCATGTTAGTTTGTAGTTCCATTACCATAAGTCTCCAGGTGCACACAAACCTCAACATAGAGACTCCTGAGATTTCTGAGGCTTTGGGTCAAATGTTACATTTCTGTAAGTTTGTCAAGAAGTTACAAATATTTACCCTACCTGAGTTTATTTCAACGCATGTAAAAGAAAAGCATTTGTTCTGTGACGTCCTTCAGGGACAGCAGTGTGTTGTAGTCAGTCACAGACTGCTCTGCTGAAAGTTGCTGTGCTGCGTTCCTCCAGCAGTGAACTCCTGACACCCACAGAAAAACACAGAAGGCGTTGGAATGGCAGATTTCCCCTGAGAATTTCATCAAAAGTTTCTGCGTTCCGTTTGCTGTGTTCTGTTTCTCAGAGGGACTGAGACTACTTCATATTGTCATAAATACACACACACACACACACACACAGTGTGTTTACAGAGAGGGGAAGAAGAAGAGATAGATAGAAATTGAGAATGAGAAGACGGAATGAAAGAGAGATGTGGCTCGGCAGTTAATGTGTGCTGTCAGGTTCCTAGAGGCACTGGAGCATCATCTCAGTGAATCCCCAGTGCACCAGAAGGAGTGCAAACTCAAAAACAGAGAGATGGAGTTAATGGAGGGAGAGAGAATGAGTGCAAAACAGAGAGCATGAATGACATAGTGAAAGAGGTAGAGAAGGAGAGATAAAGTAAGGGAAACAGAGATGGAGAACGTGTGCAAGTAGAGACAGTTAGAGGAAGCAAGAATGAGAGAAAGATGGGGGGAGTGCGGGTTCAAGAAGAGAATGTATGATGAGGGGGATAGAAGAAGTGGATGAGAGAAGAGGAGTGAAAGAGAGGACAGGAAGTTGGAGGAAGCCCTTGCGGCTCACAGTGAGCAGGAAGAAAAAATAGGTGACCGGCGGCAATCAGCAACTGTCATTATATAGACATCACACACACACACACACACACACACACACACACACACACACACACATGAATACAAATTCACAAATAAACACACACAAACACTCAAGCCAACATGAGAGGTTGCAGAAGGCTGAGGGGCATTTGGATTCTGTGAATTAAAACCAAACAGCATTCATCAAGAGTAAAGACTGCCTGTCATCTCCACAGTCAGTTAGAAAACATCAGTATCAGCAGCAGGTTCATTTCAGCCCTGATTGTCAGAAACAGTCCAAAAGCTCTGAGGCTGAAAGGCTAGACGTAGCCATCCTAAAGGAAGCATCCGAATGAGGTAGCTCTGTTCATCAATGTTTGGCTGTGAGTTTTTACAACAATCCTGGCATTCAGTAACATAGTGAAAGGAAGGGGCTAATCCAGCCTAGCATGGCAGATCTTACGTAGATCTTAGATATATTAACTTTTCAGGCTGGGTCTAGCATAAGGTGTTGCAAAGGTCTTTCACTAGTCACATGGAAAGTGTTCAATATATCAAGGACGACTGTAAGCTACAATTAAATGTTTGTGGTGAGACTCGGCTATTCTACAGGCAACAGCTTAAAAAATTCACACAAATTCACCCTCTTTGGCAATTACATTGGTAGCCTATACTTTACCTTGCAGGCAATATCATCACCCTGTGGTTGCTTTGCATTCTTAAGCCCCTCCATGCTCAAAAAAATGCAGAAAACTATGTTTAAACAGGATATGACGGAATATCAACATACATTGAACAACATACAGGGTTGATTATCAACAACTCACAGGGTTGAATTCACACAGGATTAATATTACCCGAGGTATTTCTTCCAGACTTTTACAGAAAGTAAAAGTTGCCATAATCTACTGACATTGATCATAATAATTACTGACATAGCGCATATGGACGGGACTAAAACCCTTGGTAATAATTACTTTACCCCACGTCTCCATGTAAAACTAATCCTGTTCGAATAGGGCTTAAGCTGCATTGTGTATAAACCACAAGTGTTTTACACAAATTAAAAAATAAATACATGTAAATAAAAAAACATGTATTAACCACAGTGCACAATAGCTCAATGAATCAGAATGAAGAAAAGAAATGCTTTCCCATGTATAGCCCACCCCCGTGTATTAACCTCATAGCTGAAGAAATTTTGCAAAATCAATGTATAGCCAGGAAATTATGTTACATGAAATTTGTGTTATTTCACATGAAATTGATTATGTAGGGATTGGTTTGTCATTTCTATCATAACCGACGGAGGACGACCCCACCGTAGGGGTTGTGCAACTAGCACTGGAACAACCTCTGTCTGTCTCTCTTCAGGCGCCGTCGCTTGAACTTTCTTTCCTTTATATACTGCTCTGAGAAAGGCATCAAAATGAGAAACACTAATGTGTCCATGATGTGAATCAAACAGGATGTCAGTGGTGCTGTGGAGGGTTTGAGCTTGCAGCAGAAATAGAAGTGTGAAGATGTGTTGCAGCAGGAACAGAGACGTGTGAAGATGTGCCATCTGATACAGAGCTGTCTGTGGTTTAGAGACCAATGCTATTTGGAGAGGGGACTTCCTCCCTTTCCACAAACCCACATACTGTACAACATCATGGGTGTCTTAATACCACCTGAAGCCCCTGGTCTATGGCTCCCCGATATGTATATCAACCCAAACCGTAACTCAAACCACGAAAATGAATTAAGATTAACCCGACCCAGGTTCCAAAAATGTGCGCTTTTGGTTATTGTAGCCCAACAGCCTAAAGTGTATCCTTGTTGAGCCTGTTAAAACATTTACATAAACAGGAACAGAAAGCCCTCTATATATCACTTATCAAATACTGGACAAACACAAACTGTTTAACTTTTACAACACTGGCTGTAGTGTAAGTTAAAATGTGGGCTACACATAGGGGAATTTCAAGCTTTTCAAAATTGTGTGTGTGAGTGAGAGAGAGAGAGTGTGTGTGTGTGTGGGGGGGGGGGGGGGGTCTGACTGTTAAACACACCATAACACGGTTTGGGAGGGACAGAAATATCTTTAGCCTACAGAGCAAGTAGTCCTTTCTCATGACGTGAACCTTGGCTACCTTATGTATTATCACTTCACTGCTCAACACTACCCCACTATCCTACATGGAGACATATGCCATGTTAACAATGGAGAAAACACATCAGATATTATGCTTTGTGTGAATGGTTTAACACAAACATAGCTTTTCATGAACGATGCAGATCACTAATTTCCGCCTTGAGTGGGTGGGTTGGTCAGGACTGAATGATGGACAAATACAGCATACTGTATCCAAATAGTTTTTATTATTATTATTACTATGATTATTATGATTTTAGGCTACTGGCAGGTTATACAAAAACATTGACGACAAAACAAACAAACAAAACATTCAAAAGAGAGTAAAAAAAAAAAAAACATGGACAATGCCCATTCCTATCCAGGCCTACCTCAGGTCTTTCAGCTTGACCTTTCACTACAAAGGAATCTCTCGTCGAGCTATGCAGCCACAATTTAAAACCATGGTCTAAACCATGCATAGAAACAAATCAATTAACGTATACACAATATTACAGTTAACACATCACAAAGGCAATACACATTACTAACAGACATCTATGTTGTTTCCTTACAATGGCGCAGGAAACCTCATTAAGCAAGAGAAAAAAAAACACTCTTAACACTCTAAACACCCCTTCAGTGAGCGCTTCCTAAATCAGAGCGTGAAATATGCACAGAAAAGTGTCCCTTGCAGCATCCTGGTACGCTCCCCCATATCCAGAAGGCAACAGGAATGCCAACAACCGGTGAGTACATTCACTCACACACACATATAAGCCTACATTTGAGGAGTTTGTTTCCAAAACGCTATATCCACCATTTTAATGAATTTTCCGTTTACATTTTGTTTTCCAAGTAATTTCAGTATAACTGTAATTGGGTATTGTTATTTGATTTATCTTTACTCAATCAAAACAGCACAACTGCAATTTGATTGATATTACCTGAAATGCACAATTAAATAGCCTGACTTTTTAATGTTTTTAAAAATGGAGATATAACGTTTTGGAACCAAACTCTTAATTTATGCGCACTTTTAAATAGATCATGCTTCAGTCCATATACTGTGCCACATATTGTGTATTTGATTTAATTAACAAATCTGGCAACCAGTTTTCCCATATTAAATTAAATTCAGTCTTGACTAGCATCAGGTCTTAAAGGAGAATTCCGGTGTGAAATTGACCTTAGCTGCACTGAAAGATGTTGCCGAGTACTTACATGTGTCCAATAGGCACCCCCTACTATTCCGAATTGCGCTGATTTTCGCCGAACTTGCATAAGGTTTTCAGCTAGCTGTGGGGGCATAGCGTAGCCTATGCAGCTAAATCGCTATTTTTACACCATTAAAAATGTTCCAAGTAACTCCACACTGCATTGGTAGACTTCTGAGGGTCCTGACATTTAAAACGAGATACTGAGAACTTTGGAAGTGCACAGGAAGTCACACCTGTCAATATTCTAAAACAGAAGGATTACCGTGTATGTAGTCGACATTTTGATGCAGACGCGTTTGCTATCCCTACAAGAGGATCAAACCCCCCAAGACGGGTACATCTGAAGAAAAATGCCATCCCGAAAGCGACGGTAATTGCTCCGGAGGTATGTATGAAATTGTTTGACTATTTGCATGTAAATCACACCGTTTTGGAATCGTGTAACGTTACATGACCAAACTTTGCTTGCTAACAAGCCACTTAGCTTTGTATTCCGGAGAGCAGTTTATGCTGACGTTACTTTTCCTAGCCCACCATCAGAAATAGAAAGAAATGTAGTTTGGGAGGGAGGAAGGGGTGGGCGTTTCAGTGTGTATTTTGATAAATGGAATAGATGCATGCGTGGGGGACCGAACGCTTTCCAGGTAACCTAACTTGGCCGAACGTGACTCGGGGTCCGCCGAGGTGAGTGGTTGCACCCATTGCATTGGGAATGGTGTCCAAGCCAGTCACTAGTATCCGGAAATTTTTAATAGCGTAATAGTCATTTATATTTTGCAGATCCAATGATTTCAAATTCCTCGTATAACTCTGTGTCTTCTTCGTATTCTGCCATCTTCTCAAGATTTGCAAACTTCCAAGTCCAGTCCACAAGTAATGTAAATAATCACGTAACTGATCAGCTGTTTCCTTCACGTGTGCAGCACGTCTTCCGTCAACAACATTACGCAAGATTCCCATCACTGATGTAAAACCTTTTGAGCTTCGTTGATACCGTGTACTCATCATGCTCATGTAGACAGTAACTATATATTTCCTATTTACTTTTGTAATTAGTAATTAGTAGTTTTGAAATTACTTTTGCAATCTGTTCCCCTGTCCTTCCTGTTCGTTCGTGCTCGGCAGTCGACTAATCGCGACAAGATGGCGGCCAGCGGAGAGATTCTCTGAAGGTACTGCTTGTATAAACAGTCTTTTTAAATAAACTTCCTGTGCACTTCCAAAGTTCTCAGTATCTCGTTTTAAATGTCTGGACCCTCAGAAGTCTACCAATGCAGTGTGGAGTTACTTGGAACATTTTTAATGGTGTAAAAATAGTGATTTAGCTGCATAGGCTACGCTATGCCTACACAGCTAGCCTTATGCAAGTTCGGCGAAAAATCGGCGGAATACTAGGGGGTGACCGAAGGTGCCTATTGGACACATGTAAGTACTCGGCAACATCTTTCAGTGCAGCTAAGGTCAATTTCACACTGGAATTCTCCTTTAAACACCAATAATATGCATGTAACAGCATCAAACAGACCAACCTCATGACATTAATTAATAGTGCAGTATTTGCAGTATTTAATAGTGCAGCTGCTATTGCCAGTGACAGACGTGCTGTGCTCCGTCACACTTGCACTTTCATGTCACACACCCGATGAATATAACTCTTATTTGGTTTCTCTTCTTGATTTAGGCCTGATGGGTGATGTTGATGGTGGCATAGGTAACACTGTCTGCAGCCTGCACCAGGAATCAAGGTGGGGCAGTTATAAAATGGTTATTAACTATGAAATATATCACCTGTGATCACAATGAACTCACCCAGTCCACACTGTGCACTCACGTTAGGAGGGAGGGCGTGTGCTTGAGAGCGTTGAGCAACCTCAGCATATGTTAAGTTTCCTGTCTGTGACTAAAAAGTTATTGGGTTAAAAAGGTGGGTTTGTTGACTAATGTGGAAAAAACACACACACACACAAAAACTAATGTTACTATGTTATTATAATAAGTATGGGAATGTTGGAAATAGCTGACTAATGTGAAAAAAACAACAACAAATGTTACTAAAATAAATTATGTTACAATAAATAGGTGCTTTCTATAGAAATGGTTTATTTTCTAATATTATTGCCCATATGTTACTCTGATTCCGTATGTGTCCTCACTTTTGGACCTTTGTCCTAACTTTTGGGCACAAGTGTCCTATTTTTCAGTGTCATGGCGGTGGTCACCCTATGTGCGTGTGTGTTGGGCTCTTTGTGATGGAGACAGGTGATGTGTGTGTCTGGGTTAGGCTTTATGTTATGGAGGAGACAGGTGGTGTGTGTGTCTGGGTTAGGCTCTATGTTAGGGAGGTGACAGGTGGTGTGTGTGTCTGGGTTAGGCTCTATGTTACGGAGGAGACAGGTGGTGTGTGTGTCTGGGTTAGGCTCTATGTTACGGAGGAGACAGGTGGTGTGTGTGTCTGGGTTGGGATGTAGGTAATGGGTAATGTGTGTATCTGGGTTGGGCTCTATGTGACAGAGGAGGCAGGTGATGTGTGTTTGACTCACTGTGTCTGTCTGAGTCAGTTGTCCATCTCTTTTTCCACCTGCCCATTGAGGTACATGAGGACAGGACACTCAGAATAGAATTAGATTGATCAGGGGTCCAAATCTTTACAGTGTTATAAACTGTAATATCACAGTAATATTACGGTCATAACATGAAATGTATGAAATGGATCTTGGACACTCACATGCTCTTCCCCTCTTCCTGCTCACCAGAAATGCTGCTGCACACACAGCCACTACAGCCAACAGCCCAGTGCACAGAGAAGTGTATAATACTGAAAGAGGGGGAGGCAGGAGGAGTAAATTATAAAATTTGAAATATAGAAAGACAAATCAATGAATTAAAAGTGCGTTATTTTGCATGGGAAGCTACTTAGTCACCAGGTTGTGCTTTAACACCCATTCTGTTGTATATAAAATAAGATGGGTATTCCAAACTTACCCGGGTCAGATGCAGAACCTGGAGTTGGAGTAGGAGTGGGTGCTGTTTTGGGTGGTGTTGATGGAGGTTGTGGTGGTGTTTCTGGTGCTGTTGGATCTGGTTGTGGTGGGGGGGGAGTTGTTGGTGATGGTGTTGCTGGTTGTGGTGCTGCAGGTCCATCTGGTGGATGTGGAGTTGAAGGTCAGAGTGAATGTGATACCAGAGCATGTGTCTGACATAAGAGAAACACATAATCACTGACCTGGCTCTCTAAGTGTGTAGGAGACAGAAGTCTGAACCTGCCCTCCTGCAGTCACATGGCATCTCCGTGTCCTCTGAGTGGAAGTGGGGTTTGGAGCTCTGAGCTTCTCAGTCAGTCTGGTTTCACAGAAAGATGCTCTACTAATCTGGAGGCTGTTGGTGTTCTGCAACTCAGCCCCTCCCTCATCCACCCAGCTCAGATGAACATTTCCAACACTAAGTATCCTGTGACAGTTGTCATGTGTTTCCAGGATGCAGTCAAGGAAAACATCATTGCCAGCCTCACTTGCGTAAACTAGAAAACAGATGAGATGAAAAAAACAGACACACTGTTACTGCCGTGCGTTGTGACGCCTGTGACACCAGCATCTCAGAACTGAACCAAGTCCAGACAGCCAATGGGATTTCTAGCCTGAGTGGTCAGACCACACAAAACCATTAAGGACCAATCAAACACCAGAGTATGGCATGGAGGCAGAGTCAGGGGCTCCTCTGATGAGGCTGATCAGTCTTGCCTGTGTGTGTGTGAGAGGGAAGAGAGAGACGGAGTGAGTGTGTGTGTTTGTGTGTGTGTGTGTGTTTGTGAGACTGAGTAGCCTAGAGTTTGTGTGTCTGTGTGTGTGAGGAATGACAGAGAGAGTGTCTATGGGGGTGAGGGTGTGTGTGTGTTTCTTTGTCTGTGTGTATGAGTGTGAGTGAGTGTGTGTGTGTGAGGGGTAAGAGTATGGGTACGTGTATTTGTGTGTGTGTGTATGTGTGTGTGTGTATTCCCAGTCACATTCAGCTCTATTTGCTGACTGTTTGTGTTGATGGGGTGAAAAAGACCAAGATTAGGTAAACCAAGATAAATCTCAGAACCCAGGTGCAAAACTACTGTATTTACAAACAAAGTATCAAACCAAGAAAATCCAAAAGATCAAAGACTAAAACATGCACAAGATCACACACCAGACCTAACTGAACAGACACCACTTCAATGCCAAAATCGCTCACCGCTGCAACTGACAAAAACACACATCTAGTGCACAAAATAAAGAGCCCACTTAACTCCCGTGATATGGATGTACATAGAGCAGGCGATCTTCTAAATGAACAGGCTCCACTAATCACTTAGGCCAATCGGCCAGGGCACCCCAAGGATCTAGTCCCACTGTGTGTCCAGTGCAACTCACAAGCACAAATCCAACACATGAATTCATGGTTAAGTAAGAATAAAGACACATGTAATCAAACAGCTACACAGAGCCCATGAGCATCTGGGTCTACTGCTACCACTGGGGCCACACCAGAATAAAATACAAATTACTAAGAAAAACTGAATATTAACAGGAAATTGATTAAATAATGGAACACACCGTCCCAGATTGCTATAGAGAAGGGTTGGGCAAACTACGGTTGGGTTGGAGTTGCAGCCTGCCAGCCAAATTTCAAAACCCAATGTGGCCCTCGAGCCAAAAACGTTTGCCCACCCCTGCTATAGAATGTAGAGTGTGTCTTGTTTTATCCATCTTCTCTGACACAAGGAACGGCCCACACATGCAGCTGGATATGAAATATGATGCTAAAGCAGAGGGCCAGATGTACGTACACTGTGAACGTAGCGTTATCAGCGTCATGGATAAACCGCAGACTGCGAACGCTGTCAGACCCAAGTTTCCGTCGTATTTATTAAACTACATGTAGTGTAAACTGCGACTTTCTCTGCCTTTTTCCGCCCATAAACACAATTTACGAACGTCCACAACTGAATAGCAGAGCCCATACAAGTGCAGTTAACTGATGACAACATTAAAAAGAATCAAACATTTAGCGATATTGAAATTATACCATTCATGATAAGATGTCAACAAGCAGGGAGAATGAAGAAGTACTTGTGCACGTAGGCTATGGAAAATTGGTCAAATCTAGCAAGAAAGTTTAAGTGAATGACGTGAAAATGAAAGTAAGACATTGAAAAGGCCGACAAAATTTAAGGTTGCTTTTGATAGTACAAATACTTACAAAACTGGTGCTCTAAATAGCGATTCTGTTGTCTTTGAAAGGTTCTCTTATTGACGCATTGAACTGCAATTTGGATTAACACCTGCAAAAGTATAACAAGGCGGAAGTATTGAGGCGCAGAATAGACGTGCGCTTTCAGGAGCAGTCTTTGTACATACCGTGGAATACATAATTAAGCGCTCTTTACGCTTCCCCTCCCATCTTTTTACGCTAAACTCCCACTTTCCCCTGGATCCTCCCATGAATGCATATGCATGACATGAAAAACGCAATTAGCCATGTTCAGCTCCCGCGACAGGCAGTTTGCACTTTTACATCATTGCGGCCTGTTTGTACCTCGCAATGATTTTACACGCACGTTGCGAAACAAATACGCCTGAAGTGGGCGCAAACGCGTTAGTACATCTGGCCCAGAGTGTCTGATGTATCACACTTACTGGTAAGAACAGAGAGGTAAACTAAAGTAAGCGGTTCATGTCCATATGCTCCATTTGTGGACTGCCAACATCTGTAGAGTCCAATATCCTCTGTGGTGACATCAGTAATGTGGAGAGAACAGTCAGGTAGCAGAGTCAGTCTCTCAGCTCTGTATATGTTCTCTGATCTAATCCTCCCAAGTGTGACTGCTTCAAAAGTCTTTCCAGACCTGTCGTAAGTCCATGTAGTTGCTGAACAGTCTGGGTAATGTGTGAGCACACTCTTACAGGGCAGAGTGGCAGTCTCTCTCACACTGGAGGACACAGTGATAAAGTCTCCTCTGGTACCTGGAAAGTGAACATTTAATACCCTCAGAGAAATAGATACATAGACACTCAAATTGTATTTAAATATGCACAAATTGTTTACATTTTTAAAGGTTTTGTGACTTCATTTTAGTCTATCCAAATTAAAAGCCCTTAAAAACCTGAGGCTTTCTGAGGTACGAGTCACATATTGACATGCATCATCCTCTAAGTGTTTCTGTCCTGGTCTCACCTTGCCGTAGCAGCAACACAGTCAGCAGTAGTCTCACTGTTGGGTTGTGCAGCTTTGCCATTGCGTCTGCTCTCTGAGCTGGTGTGTCTCTGCTCTGAGCCTCACACAGGGTGTGATGAGGATTAATCTACCCGTCACACACACATCACTTCCTCAGAAGATGACATTAGGGGTGCCTGCAGGATAAGTGCTATGTTACGCACCCCCCCCCCCCCCCCAACATTCATGCCTAACAACCAGTAATTTGGACCACTTTATACAGCCTTATAAGGGCTAGAGCTACCTTTAGTTTTGTTCTAGTTGACTGTTGTGAATGGCTTTAAACAGCGTAGCAACGGCTGTAATAATGTGTTGACAAGCACACCAACTTTGCCTATCTTGTTCTCTTCCATCTGAGATAACTTCTCTAGCATTGCTGCCTCCATCCTTTTTGCTTTTGTTGTTTACAAAAAAACATGTTATATCCTTGATGGCCTCGAAGTCTTGGGTTAATGAATTAGCTTAACATTGTGTGCTGTTAACCAGCAACAATAGTACACAATACAAGAAAGCAACAACTAGCCTAGCCTACAACTTCTGTTGCTCTCTCCTGCTCAAACAAAAGGTGTGCATATAGTTCTGCATACAATTGATTTTGATACTGTAATCTGTTTACTTTACAGAAATAGTACAAAACAGTAAATGTCAGTACTGTCATGCAGTTCATGGGATACTGTGCAGAGTTGGGAATTTATGATATGCCAACTTGGTGTGAATACACACAGGGGAAATTCTCTCTCATTGTTGTTGAGTATCCTGATGGTACGGACAGTGCATACGGCCGTACACCTGCAGGCGCGCCTGGATGACATAGTACCACGTACTGACCACTGTAACCCAACCACTGTATCTATTTACACAGTTCTATTTTTTCATTCCTTTTCCATGAGAGCATCACTGTTAGTGTGGTTTCACACGTCATCATCGTCACGTCATGTTGTGGTGAGGCATTCTCTTCGTTGCAGTCAACGTTCTCACGCATTCTCAAAATTAACACTTCTGCATAGCTTAGGTGAAGACATTTGGATGAAACATGAATTCACTTTGAGTGCAATCGTGTCTTTTTATAGTTATGGACTTAAGGGCCATTAACACCAGGAATAACAACTATAACGATAAGAGGAAATAAGTATATGAACCAGAGCCATATAAAAGTACCTTTATATGGCTCTGATATGAACTAGAAATGTAATGCCAGAGGAATTACAATAGTGGATGGAAAGCTGCTAGCTTAATGTTGGTGGGGAGATTCCTGAAAAAAAAAACATTGAATCTCTTAATCTTTGAGTTCATACAAACCCTCATACCAAAAAAAACTTATGTGTCAAGTGCGTTCTTAAGATATAACACTCAAGGTGTTTTAGACCTTGACATTTGAGCTTTGACCTCCAACATCGATTCACTTCATCTTTGAGTCCATACAAACACTCATACCAAATTTCAGGCATGTATGTCAAGGCAGTCTTGAGATATTGCGCTCAGAGTATTCATGGACTTGACCTTTGACCTCCAACATCAACTCACTTCATCTTTGAGTGCATACAAACCCTCGTACCAAATTTGAAGCATGTGTGTCAAGCCGTTCTGGAGATATAATGCGCAAAGCATGAGCTATGGCTGTGACTTTTATTTTGACACACGGGAAACACTTCAACAGGATGTGTAGTTCACGGAGAGACAGATTGTATGCTTAGAAGCTGAGACAGTTGGATTCGCATAGCTAGCGAAGCATTCATGAAAGGTTTGGTATGAATGTTGAGTCATGTCTCATGAAACAGTCATGAATGCTTTATATGCAGTTTATGACAGCTGCTATGAATGTGTTATGAACTCACCCGTTAAGTAAAGTGTTACCACAATAATGTATAAACATATTTTAGATATAGGCTTATTTACTATGAACAAACTATTTATAACTGTGTAAACAAATGCTTTACTGATGATAAATCAGAAATTACTAATAAGTAACAAAGGCTTAATAAATGATGAATTGTGTGTAGTTATTATAAAGTGTTACCGAAGATTGTCCTATAATCTGCAGGCTGTTGGTGTTCTGTAGCTCAGCCCCTCCCTCATCCACCCAGCTCAGATGAACATTTCCAAGATTAACTATGCTCTGACAGTTTCCAAGGGTGTGCAGGATGCAGTGGAGGATCACATCATTACCTAGCCTGGTCTTACCAGACTCTCGTATGAACATTTCATTTGTACAGAGAGTCTGGCCACTTTCCATTGCCAAGCATTAACTTCCTTGAAGGTGAGTACTCTGTTGAAGTTTAAAACTCTGGATCTGCCATGACCAATCGCTAACGTTTGGTCGTATGTCATCTACCGCTCTGGCTCAAACTAGCGCACAACCTCAATGTCATCGTTCTCAGCCACCCCTTCTGTTCACTGATTGGACTGGTAAAATTTGTGTGACGCCCGTGACACCAACGCGTCAGAACTGAATCAATTCCAGACAGCCAATGGGATGTCTGAGTGGTCAGACCACGCCAAGCCATTAAGGACCAATCAAACACCAGAGTATGACATGGAGGTGGAGTCAGGGGCTCTGCTGATGAGGCTGATCAGTCTTTCTTGTGTGTATGAGAGGGATAAGCGAGTGTGTGTGAAACTGAGTGTGTGTGTGTGTATGTTTGTGAGACTAAGTATTTTGTGTGTCTGTGTGTGTGAGGGATGACAGAGAGAGTGTGTATGTGTGTGTGAAAGGTGTGTGTGTGCGTGTATGTGTGTGTGTGTGTTTCTGAGAGAAAGTTGAGGGTGCAGTGTATGTGAATGAGTGAGTGTGTGTGTGAGGGTCTTTTTTATTTTATTAATGCACGGTCTGAAGTGGTTTAAGTTCATTTAGGGCGTGTCAAGGCCACTTTAGCTAGTTTAAGTAAGGCAGCATTTCTCAAACTGTGGGTTGCGGAGACATGCCAGGTGGGGCACGAACTGATGTGAAAAACAGGAGTTTTTAAAAAAAAAAAATGTAGGCCCAGCCTAGGCCCAGGTAGCAACCGATGCGCAATGGACGCACTGTGTTATTCATAGGGAAGTGCTCGTGTCAAGGCAGCTTAGTTAGTCCCGACCTGAATGAGATTTTAAACAAGGTTGTGAGAGTGGTGAATTTCATCAAGACCAGGCCCTTAAAAGCGTGTCTATTTTCTGCACTTTGTGAGGAGATGGGAGCTGACCAAAAGGCTGTACTGTTTCACAGCGAGGCAAGGTGGCTTTCCCGAGGTAAAGTGCTGATGCGCGTGTTTGAGCTCCGAGTCGCCTCTTCTTGGAAGAAGAGCACATGTTTGAATCTGCAAGCACGTTCACTAATGAACATTTCTTGACGAAGCTAGCCTATCTTAGCGATATATTTGGAAAGCTAAATGAGTTATCTCCAGTTACAAGGCAAAGACAAGCACCTACCTCAACTAGCAGATAAGATTACTGCATTCACCAAAAAACTAGGCCTACATCACATCCCTGCAAAGTTTATTTCAAAAATATTTCCCAACCAGCAGTGCTCAGTATGACTGGATTATGGATCCATTTAATGCAGCATGTTGGTATTTCATTGAATATATTGTACAATGCTGTAAATTGGCCTATACTTCCTAATATGTTGCTGGAAAACAGAAATATGTGTGTTTAATTTACAATGGCACATTATGTATTTATTTATTATTATATCTGCAGCACCAGCTGATTTTAACTCTGCTGAAGAGGATATATTTAGAACTTGTCATTATTTCAATAAATTTGACAATTTTAAGATTGACCTACCACTTTCTTGAGGGACAGGTGGGGCTCGAAAATGCCCCCTTGATCAAAGTGGGGAATGAAAGAAAAAGTTTGAGAACCACTGAAGGGATAATGGACGACACAGCGTTCGGTTCATAGAAAGTAATACATATTCGAGGTGGTAATATGGCCCCAATGCGCCATCGAAAGCCGTTACACCTCGTACTTTGCCCATGCATTAATCCGTCTATGGGGGTGAGGGTGTGTGTGTGTGTGTGTGTGCATTCCCAGTCAGTCACATTCAGCCCTATTAGCTGACTGCTTGTGTTGATAGGGTAAAAAAATGCTTTTATATAAACCAAGATAAATCTCAAAACCCAAGTGCAAAACTACTGTACTGCAGTATATACAAACAAAGTATCAAAGCAAGAAAATCCAAGAAAGCAAAGATTAAAACACGCACCAGACCTAATTGAACAGAAACCGCTTGAAAGTAATTGTGGTGAATAATTACTTAATATTAACTTGGACTGGCAAATTTCAGGAACACTCAGGAATCAGGTTTATTCTGTTACAAGCAGAGAGGGTAAAAAATGGTCTATGTAGGCCATGGCCTGGATCAACCTCTCTCTCTCTTCTTCAGTACTCCATCTAGTTCTCGTTAGTCTGACAAACATTGCAAGTTAGTCACTTTTGTATGGGTTAAACAAAGAAAGAATTAGCGGCAAAACAAGCCCACGTGATTGGTCCCTCCAGATGGCATCAGACACACCTACACACACCTACTTCACACCTATGCATTCTTATCTGAATCCGCATGAGGAGAGATATCCTATACATCAGAAATATCACTTATAGAACGTTCCAAACATTCTCACAATCAAATCATTACAATCCTTGTACTGAGACTATTACAATGATACCAAACATGAATATATTTACATTTCATGACACATGGATACATTATAGCAAGGTAACATCCTTTGTCTTGTGGATCTGATAGCCCTTGGAGCCAGTACATTAGCATTTCATTGGGGGAGGGGAGGGTGTCTTTTGTTTAATGCCAAGAGTGGGTGTGCGCTATATGCGGCGCATAGGGGCGCCAAAGCGATGGTAAAAATAAATAAATAATATATTTGGTATTTTCTATGTGTAGCTACTGCTGTGCATTTCTAAATCATTTCAGCATTTTCTCAATGTTATATAACATTTTAGAGGACTAACAGGCTAGAGTAGGCGCCCTAAGATTCCATCATAGACTTTTGACATAGAAGAGGGAGTGGGGGCGCCGTGAGCACTGAGCGAGCAGGTAGGCCTACGAGTAGTGAGTTGCCGTCTATGGAAAAAGATGGATACAGCAAAAAAAGCTGTCAGCGGCGAAAAACAGAAAAAGAAAGAGGGAAAAGGAGATGGCATGTCAAGAGATGCGACAGCAGTTAAATAAGTGGACGGTGAAAGGCAACAGGTAGGATTTAAAGTGATGACGTCTGTGCTTGGAGGCTTGCAAATATTCATGTTCAGACTAACTAGCGTTTGTTAGGCATATGCCGATTGAAACATAGCCTATTCCATTCAGATAGCTAGGTGGCTACCATGCTCATACTGCACTTTTAATGGCAAAGTGCAAATGCTAGAAATGTCTAGCAACAACTCATTACATGTTTCCATATCCTAACAATGAAGGCTCCTTGTAATAACCTAATATTGTGTTGTCAATGTGAAGCAAACAAACAAGGCTAGAGTAGGCCTATCAACCTTATCCTTTGTGAGCAATAGCTGGCAAAAGAACATTATGAGACTCTGCACCATCTCTGTAGACAATGCACCATTTATCAATACTTCATCAAGTTAAACATCACATTGGCAGCATATATATACCGGTGTATATATATATAACCTATATTTATACACAGTAATAGTGTAAATTATTTGTATTTGTTTTGCTTTAGTTTTTTTTTTTTGGGGGGGGGGGGGGGGGGGGGCGGGGGCGCCGCCAATATTGTTGTTGCAGACCCTTCAAAAAATGGGTAGCTGCGCCCCTGCACATGGCTAACTAAACCCTAAAATAATTGCTATCACGCTTCAATGCCAAAATCGCTCACAGCAGCAACTGATAAAAACTAACACACAGAACTAGTCCCACTGCATGCCCAGCGCAACTCAAAAGCACAAATCCATCTCTTGAATTCATGGTTAAGTAAGAATGAAGACACATGTAATCAAACAGCTACATAGAGCTCATGTGCATCTGGGTTTACTGCTACCACTGGGACCACACCAGAATAAAATGCAAACTAATTACTAAGAAAAACTGAAATAGTAAATCGGTTAAATAATGGATCTTTAAAGCATGCTAAAGAGTGTCGAGTGTGTCTTGTGCAGTAAGATTTTATTAATCTCCTCTGCACAAATAATGGCCCACACATGCAGCTGGATATGAAATAGACTTTAAAGATGACGTGCAACACCACTTGCTATAATTAAACAACATGAATGACAAAATGAATAGCAGTCAGTCTTCGTGCCACCATCTGAAGTGTGATAATACATATATGGGTTGTCTGGGTCTGTGGTTTCATTTGGCTTGTCACCCCCACACTGTATGTGTGATACATTTTTCTGTCACACATCATCCTGTTGTGGTGAGTCACTCTCTTCATTGCAGTCGATGCTCTCACACATTCTCAAAATTAACACTTCTGCATAGATTAGGTCAATACTTTTGGATGAAACATCTCCACTTTGATCAGAGTTTTCAGAAATAATCTTGTTCAGTGATAAAACCTCTGCTTTCGTGTTAATGAAAGGCCAAAACACATGAAAATTTATGTTTTTTTTCTTACGTGTAAACGGGGCCTTAGTACCTGTTTACAAACACGCTTCACCCGCAAGGGTGCACCAGCTTGCTTCTTTGACTGGATGGCTAACTATTTAAAGCCATGAAGTAGCTGAAACAACACAGCTAAGCTTTTGCTGCGGCTGCAGCTGTGTTTAGGTCTGTAGTGGGTGTGTACTGGCGCTAGCGCTGGCCTTGCTAGTGAGTACTGGCACTAGCGCTGGCCTCGCTAATGACTTCTGTTAGCCCAGCAAAGGGCAGCAGAAAAGGTCGGGATGGTTTATTTCCTATCAGGGGATGACCTTTCTGCACGATCATCATTCCAATTTGCGCCACATGAAGCGCTAACACAAATATCTCAGGCTGCTGTTGCAGAGCGCTGGCGATGAGCTCAGTTTCATTATTCCCCATCATTCAGGCTCTCATCACTGCTCCGCTAACAGGCACAGGTGCACACAACTAGATGTACACACACACACGCACACATGCACACTCACACGCACGCACATGCACGCACACGCACACACACACACATGCACACGCGCACACGCGCACACACACACACACACACTCTCCCCCTATGAACCTGAGACCCTGGAGCTCATCACACACACACACACACACACACACACCTTCTCTGTCTCTCACTCTCTCTCTCTCGCTGACCCTCAGACCCGGCCTCTTCTGAAGCTCCGGGGCTCATCTGCCCCCTGGAGGCTCCGCAGATAACCCCTCAGTTACCCCCGGGGGGCAGGTCAGGGTCTTGCTGGGGCAGAAAGAAGAGCAGAACCAACCAATCAAGGGCCCCGAAGCTGTCAAGAGGACAACAAAGAGGAGAAAATGCCCCTTTCACGGCCGCAGGTGAAAATGTGAGAGTGAGGAAAAAGGCAAACGCTCTCTGTCAGATGGTGACCTCAGGCAGGGGCGGAGCTTGAGGGGGTGCGGGGGGTGCAGCACGCCCCCGGCCCGGGACCCGCAGGGGCCCGGTGCGAGGGCGCCCCTCCCCCACCTCCGGGTAAGGTGGGACAGGCCTCTCCCACAGCACAAGGCCGGAGGAGCTAAGATCATGCAAACGGTTTCTTTTCAATCACTTTCATCAGAGTGGGACGTATTAGGCTTATAGGTCGCCCCAGTCAGGACGAGTTATGACTCACGGTTGCTGAAAAGTTTTGAAATTTACTTTGATGATTAGGTAGGTGTAAAATATTGAATAAAATGTTCTGCTGTATGACTGGCTTTATTTTAACCCTCATATTGAACTTTACGACGTGCAAATTTACAAAATTGGATCAACGATATTGTCTCCTACAGGCGTCAATGAGAGAACACTTACACTTACATGATTTTGGTTTCGATTTTCTAATTCGAGTAAGTCTTTGTGACAACACGTCATGATACATTTGATAATGTTTGATCGTTGTTTTGGTATGAAGCATCTTTTACGTAGCCTAATGAATGCGCTCTAGAAAGTGAAAGTAGCCTAACCTAGGCCTATATGCGCTCTGTGTCTGAGCTGTCTGTGCACGTCCGCAATTGATTAGGTTCCTCAAATGGAGAACACATCAATCCCATGGTATTTTTTGCCCTAAAATGCATGAAACATGCAAGTTCAAAATCCCGCAGGTAGCCACGTTACATCTCCGTTTCATATTTGCCTAGGCTAGGCCTATTAGCCTACAGTACAATAAATGAATTGAACGAACTCAACTGACAACAGGTATATCTACTGATTCGGTCATTGAGACTACAGAATACAGACTACAGAATACAGTACAACAAACTTTCTGTCTTTCTGAAGTTTATTTTTGTATTCCGGGGTACAGTAGCCTAATTGCCTAATGTCTTGACAATTGGCTTGCTGTTTAAACATTATTTTTGACTCTTCCCGTCACCGTTGCAAACTCTGAGCGCTCATTCTCCAAGTTAAAGATCATTAAAAACCACTTCAGGAGCACAGTGAGACAGGAGAGACTGAGTGGACTTGCCATGTTGTCCATAGAGAATGAGGGAGCAAAGAAAATGGACATACACAGAGCATCGTGGACGAGTTCGCGGAGCGCAAGGCTCGTCGTATATGCCCTTCAAATAGTGCTGCGTATTATTGTTGTTTTATTATTAGGGGTCATGTAGCCTAATGTTTTTGTTGTTGTTCTCTTGGTTACACTTCATGTACGTTCGATGGACTTCAAAATTACATACAGTAGTCACTCTCCGTGGCGCTGACGCTTGTAGGACCCGCTGTTGCAGGCATGTGTATGTTGTAAAATTATGTTATGATGAGTTTAATAAAGGGCCCGGTCATGTGACCCGCCCCCGGCCCGGCTCTGACTTGTTCCGCCACTGACCTCAGGAGTCAGCATAAGAGGTCAACCCCGCCCTCCGCCCCTAGTCCACCACAGATATGTATCTCATATAAATGTCTTCTTAACAGGCATAGGAGAAAATGTCCCCTTAACAGCGGCAAGACAAAATCTCTCTTTAATAGGTGCTGGTGAAACGGTCCCTTTCACAGCCACAGGTGAACATGTGAGGATGGAAAAAAGGCAAATTCTTGTCAGAGGAGCCTGTAGTTATTCACGCATACACACATAAACTCAAATTCACAGCGATACAGACAAAGAGGCATTTTTCAAAGAGCCATTTTTCAGTTTGATTGTGTTGGTTACGGATGGATGCATGCCAAGTTTTTAAATAATGACACTGAAATGGTCTTATTCACCAGACACACACACACACACAAACACAGGATGCCTACCACAACACACACTAGTGTTTTCCGAGCCAAGTTGAACCATTTGGCAATGAAAAGATACTAGGAGAAAGGAGAGAGGGGTCTTTTCCTTCCAAAATAAACATTTGGCAAAATCTGATCTCCAATGCAGTTGGACACACACTCACACGCTCTCACCCGTCACACACACACAGCCACAAACCACCACAGCCACACACACACACACACATACAAACACACACACACTCTTTTGGCATCCCTCACAAAAACACAGACACACACACGTCAGAGAGATCTCTGATGAACACACACTAATGCTAGATACACCACTTCAAACGTCTAACATCAAACACCAAATGCTTGACATAGTGCAGTGCTATATGTGATATAGTGGAGGCTGTGGAAACAGGGGATCAAAGCTCCGTCTAGAGGGAACAGCCAGGCACGTGATCAGGAGACATTACTGCACATATGGACCCTTTCAAGAGAGTTCCATTATCATCATCATAGTTGGCCCCACAAGACTTCCGTTTTAACATTCCATATGTTATCTTAATGCAGAGGAAGTAGATTGGGGCCCAAATAGAACGTTCAAGCATTGTTTTTGTTTTTATTGTTGAAAGGGTCTATAATCATTTCTATATCACAATTAATGCACACACACACTGTCATCCACACACAAACTCTTGTTCTCTCTCCCTCTCTACATCACAAATCTCTACAATAGCATCTTCCTGTTAACATACATTAACACACACACATTAATACATTAACACACATTAATACACATTAACACACAAACATTAACATGCACACAGACACACATGCCCCATAAAAGATGATTGCCTGATGAGTGAGCAGTGGTTGCATAATGCTGTCAATCAAGCCTGTCTCTAAGATACCTGCAGAATCAAAGGAAAAAGATTCCTCTGTCTCTCTTTTCATGACAAACACATAAGAGTACCCATACAGAGCATATCTTTGTGATGGGCTGATTTCAACAAGAAAGTGCAGTCCATACTCAAATATCAAAAAAGGTCAAAAACAAAATACATTACCATCAGACATCCAAGGAACAAAGCTTTTGTCCTCATCACTGAGTCTCTGTGAGATTGTGAAGTTTTTGTTTCTTCATTGATCTGCATTCTGTGTACTGTTGACATGTTTGTGTGTCAGCCATTAGGCAAGGGCATGTAGTATCAGTTGTGTTTTTTCAGTCGTGTTTTTCAGGGCATCCGCACACACAGAGAGAGAGAGAGAGAGAGAGAAACACACACAAACATACACACACACACACACACAATCTTCTCTCTGGGTCTGTCTGAAACCTTGCTGCCTTCAGCTGTCTAATGAGTCACTTGCTCTAGCAGGCATCAAGCTACCAGCTATGGACTTTGTTTCGGACAGCTTAGCAAGATAGAAGCACAGAACGCTGTTGCCAGGATACCATAAAGCAGAATAACGGAACTGCACAGCCCTGGACATCTTTTAGTTGTTGCCAATTACCAACAGCTGCTCATAGTTAGATGGAATTTTGGATGTTGAAGGTAGCATGATGGATACATCTATACTGCCTTCAAAATTCATCAAAACAAAGGTATCTTAGAAGGCAGCATTTTATAGACATATATGAGATTTCAGACATGCTTGATACCTTGCTGCCACCGAATGCTATCTTAGAAGGCAGGATCTTTTCTGTTTCGGACACAGCCTCTGTGTGTTCGTGATGGGGGGATAGAAAAAAGGAGAAAAGAAGAGTGTGAAGAGAGAGAAGAGAGGCGAAATGGGAAGAATGGGGGAGAGAAGACAGTAGAGGAAAAGAGGGAAAAGCAGAGACCAGAAGAGAAGAACAGAGAAGAGACACAAACAGTAAAGAAAAGAAGAGACTAGAAAAGAAGAGAAGGGAAGAGAAGAGTAGAGACTATAAGAGAAGAGAGGAGAAGAGAAGAAAAGAGTAGAGACTAGAAGAGAAGAGAAGAAAAGAGTAGAGACTAGAAGAGAAGAGAAGAGAGGGGATGATCATGAGAACAGTAGCGGGGGTTCATAATAAAGTGGACATAACCTGGTAGTCAGCTCAGTGTTTCCTCTACATTTATATTTTAGCATGGCGGCCCGCCACGGTATCAGAATCAGGGCAGACGGACAATCAGTTGCTTTTTATATAATCCTGCCGACGTATCCTCCCCTGCTGGCTGCCGCTCTCATTGCAATTTAACAATAAGTAGCCTAAAACTAGTCAGAGATTATGGCCCGTCCAGTTTCACTTATTTTATACAACAATTGGGTTCTATGGAACTATTTATTTGTTTCTGATTGGCCGAGAGACGTTCCATGAGTTGGAATATCCCTGGACATTTCAACTCAGACTCAGCACAGCTAATAATAAATCACTCCGCGACACAATGTGAAGATTTGACACCCAGCTCTCCACTATTTCAAGCAATGGGTTACTCCTTAGCAAACCATAACGAAACAGTGCTTCACCACATCTGTGGATTAAGCCACACAGTCAACTCAATGTAAGTAAGATAAACGAGGATGCTAATTGTTCTCAGCATTGCCAGCATTGTGTATAATATGATTGTCACTTGGAGGAGACTTGTAGATAACGTTAGCATAATTAGCTAACCGCTGCTAACGTGCTAGCATCGTCACGTCAGGCTGTGCACAGTAGTGTAACATTTATTCACTATACATACACTATACAAAGTTGAGTGGTTCTGCAATGTAGATTATGTTTCCGTTTTTTTGCAGTACCATGTCCCTTACATGACATGGCCCAGTGTCCTTGTAACATGCATGCAGCAAACTTAGATATGAATGTGATTTCCACATTTCTTTCAAGAAGACATGTAAACCACAAAGACCCGTAACGAGGGGTCTGGAATGTTGGTTACCTAGCAACCAAGACGCTGTCTATTGAAAAGGGAACTATTTTTTGATGCGTAAGAACGATGTCGAAATTAACATTTTTAAACAATAATGGGGTGTTTTCAGATTATTTAATTTGTGGTAGAATTGTTGTATAAAAGCAATGTAGCACTCGTGATCGTGGGATTGGTCATGGATATTCCCACGGCTGTTGTTGCCTGCGCCACTCGGCCTCCGGCCTCGTGGCTACGGCCGAACAACACCCGTGGGAATATCCATGACCAACCCCACTCTCACTCGTGCTATATTGCTTAAATATATTTTATTGATGTAGCCTATTTAAAACATTAACTTCTTCTCAGCGTTTCTTCTTCATTTAGCAGTGCCACTGTTTCAGAGTTAGGGGACACGCACAATATTGTCCGGACTAAATGCCCTCCGCTGGCTGCAGAAAATTGCAGTTAAACAATAAACAGCAATGCTAATCCGAGCTACCTGTCTACTCTAGTTTTATTCCATAAATATATTGTTTTTATAGAAGTTAGTGGCATGCACTATCAAGAGCTTCCATGTGCTACGCATGTTTGTCAACATCGCAAAAACTACATGTATTGTGCAAGCGCGCAGAGAAAGCAGCGTCGCTGTCAGATCTGTCCCTGGGAAAAGTAACGTTGCGGCGATATGGATTTGACTGTTTTGTTACCAAATTTCCAATAGTAGCGTGTTACACTACTTCTTACTCAAAAAAGTAGTTACGTTACTATAACTTGTTACTTTGTAACACGTTACACACAGCACTGCTGACTATGTTAAAGATTAATCACACACACACACATGTCAGTGTGACGAGTAAAGAGGAGGATAGAGTCTTAAGTGCAGATCCACTCTCTGTGCTGCTAGCCTTGACCGGTGTAAAGGCTTATTTGAGTTGCGCCCCGAGGCATCAGTTCTTCTCCCCCTCTGCCCGTCAGCCCTCAGAAACTGCGACAGTGGAATTAACAGGTATGTCCAATTCACAGGGTAACAAGACCATAATGAAACATAAACTAATTGGTCTATCTAAATCAGATATAACACACCTCTCCATAGGTGCTGTAACTACTGTGAAACGGAAGAGGCATGGCACACTCTTAAAACAAACGTGTTGAAAACAACACAACTCGCGCTGTTTTTAATACAGTAGGGACAACACAGTTTGTGTTGTTTCCGTTTTTTATTTGTTACACAATATGTGTTGAAAATGGCACAACTTGCGTTGAAAACAACACAACCATTGTTGCATCTCTGTGTCCACACTCGTTTTAAGAGTGCAGGCGTGTGAGATCAGGCCATGAGGTCTCATATGTAGAATACTCAGTTAAAAAGAGCTGCTGAACTATAAAACAGGGAACATTAGAGAGACACACCAGAGGAGAATCAACTAGCACAAGTCTTTTGTCTTCTTTTGTGTGAACATAAAGACACTGACACACACACACTCTCTCTCTCTCTATCTATCTATTTATCACTCTCTCTCTCTCTCTTACACACACACACACCAACTGAGACTTCGAACTCATCAGCCATGGCACCTGTGCAGTCTGCAGAGGTTACCTGGGAGCGTGAGAGAGGGATGAGGAGGGGGGGGCAGAGAGTACACGTTTCAAATATATGTACACAATTATACAACAATTGGGTTCTATGGAACTATTTATTTGTTTCTGATTGGCCGAGAGACGTTCCATGAGTTGGAATAGAGAGCCGAAGTCACACCCTTCTACTTCAAAAAAATATGAACGGGAGTTAATGGAGAGATAACAATTATTTTTTGGTCCAGTTTGAATTGTGCCACGAATTTCACATATGATGTGTGTGAATTTAAAAGATAATTTTTCTTGTCAAGAAAGTACTGTTGTTCGATAGACTTCAAAAGTTATGTTGGTTTTGTGCGAATCCGCTCAGTGGACTACATCTCTCGTCTCAAACGATGTACGTCACCAACGTAATGAAACGATAAGATTAGCTGTTATGCTAGTTAACGGTTGCATCTTGCTGCCTGCTATGTCACTTAACAGTATCTAATGTACAGTCTATGGACGCATACAACTTACCTGATGTGTTTAATCCTCTGACTCATGGTATTTTCATCGGCAAGGAAAGCCCAATTAAAGGAGAATTCCGGTGTAATATTGACCTAAAGTGTGTTGAAACATGATACCGAGTGTGAACGTATGTCTCATAGCCCATCTCGGCTTGTCCCCTGCACTCCAAAATCTGGCGCTAGTTAGCCGATGCAACCAACAGCTTTTTCAATGGTGGTGCTTCGGCATCGGGTTAGCCATGCAAATAAATCACTGTTTTACACCATTTACGATTATACGATTATTACGATTACGATTATTTAATGCAACTCTGGACATCATAATCAGTCAGCTCTCCCAAAGATTTGCAAGTATGCGGGAAACTTGTCATGTGTTTGAGTCTTTACGTCCTATGACCCTTCAACTCGCAGGTGATGATGAACTGCTTGAAAAGGCAAGTTACCAACAGCTGAGAGAAAGCAGAGATTTCACAGAAGCCATCTATTTTTCAACTTGCCAAAATGCTGGTGGTAGATTATGACAGTGGACAGAGAATGAGGTCATGTTTACATGTTTTTGTAGTTGTTGGATTCCTGTAATTTTTGTATATAGTGTATGTAGGTGTTTCTGGAAAATGTAGATTAAACTTATCAAGACCTACCTAAGGAGCAGCATGGGGCAGGAGAGGCTCAGTGGGTTAGCTATCCTGTCCATTGAAAATACCAGAGCATTAAATATTGGGAACATCGTTAACAATTTTAACGAAAGGCTCGTAAGATGGCCTTCTTCACGCATATTGGGGAATGTATGCATATAAATTATTTTATTTGGTTTCTGCACGGTTAAATAAGTTAGGCTACATTAAGTTTTGTTTCTGCACAGTGTGAGTTTATAAGCAAGCAATCTACGCTTGCAGTTTCAGCAGAGGGTTGAAGAGGCGCATTGAGCGCATTGAGTGTTCCCATAATTCCATGCGAGTTGATGTTAATGCAGTAATATTAGATTACCCTGGCTGTTAATAAACAGGCTGTTAATAAAATTATTTTTAATGTTTTCACATGTAATGGATCCTATAAACTACTTAGGTGCCTCAGGCCCTCTGCATAAACAATTGAAGTCACCCTTAATGTGTATTGCATGTAGCATGAGTTAATTCATCCTGGGTCAAAGAAAGTTGGTATTGGGCCCGCGTAGCGCTTTCGCACCTGGGCCCACCATTGGTTTGTTACGTCACTGTGGAGGAGACTTGTAGATAACTAACGTTAGTATAGTTAGCTAACCGCTGCTGTAACATTTATTCACCATAAATTAATAAAGTTGAATGGTTCTGCAATGTAGGCTGTGTTTACGTTTTTTTGCAGTACCATGTCCCTTACATGACATGGCCCAGTGTCCTTGTAACATGCATGCAGCAAAGCTAGATATGAATGTGATTTCAGCCCGACTTTCAACATTTCTTTCAAAAAGACACGTAGGCTAAACCACGAAGACCCGTAACGAGGGATCTGGAATGTTGGTTACCTAGCAACCAAGAATGTCTATTGAAAAGGGAACTTTTTTGGATGCGTAAGAACAATGTCGAAATTAACATGTGTAACAATAATGGGGTGTTTTCAGATTATTTAGTTTGTGGTAGAATTGTTGTATAAAAGCAATATAGCACTCGTGATCGTGAGATTGGTCATGGATATTCCCACGGCTGAATATCCATGACCAACCCCACTCTAACTCGTGCTATATTGCTTAAATATACAGTGAAACTACAACGTTTTTTGTAGCCACCTTTTCAAGTGACAAATTATTACGACTGCCGCGCAGCGAAGCGGCGGTCATATAGGTTTAGTCAGATTTTTTTTCGCATGCCCAAATTTCCGTCAATGATTCCCGGGACACTGAAAGACCGGGGTACACGAAACTTGGTGGGCATGTAACCCCACATGGATAGCATGGAACCATTGTTTTTCATTTTGATCTGTAGCCCCCCCGCTGGACTGGACCCCCCCGAAAGGAGGGTAGGGCAGACACAGTTTTCTGTGAATATCTCGAAAACCGTAGGGTTTAGGAGGACCATTTTTTTTTGTATGTTGATCTCAAGGGGCCATGTCAACCCATTCCATAACCACTCATTTCATGTATAGCGCCACCTAGTTAAACACAAAAAAGTAAAAATGAGGTGTTGTAATTGAAGGTATCTGTGACCTAACATAGTCAAAACTGCACGAAATTGGACTTGTATGATCATTATGACACCCTCTGTATGCACGCCAAGTTTTGTGGAATTCCGTTCATGGGGGGCCACACAATAAATTAATTTATGTTACTATACACCAACTGGCCTGTAGGTGGCCGGAGACAGTTTTCTGTGAATATCTCGAGAACCGTAGTTCCTAGGAGGTCCACCGTTTTAATGTATGTTGGTCTTAAGGGGGCATGTCAACCCATCCCATTACCACTTATTTCATGTATAGCGCCACCTAGTTAAAAATTAAAAAGCAAAAAATTAGGTGTTTTCATCACAATATCTCTGGCTGACAAGGTCAAAACTGCACGAAATTAAAAGTGTAGGATCATTATGACACCCTCTGAATGCATGCCAAGTTTTGTGTGCTTTCGTTCATGGGGGCCTTACAATAAAATAATTTATGTGTACATTTAGTGACGTACACCAACAAGGATTTCCGGGACACTGAAAGACCGGGGTACACAAAACTTGGTGGGCATGTACCCCCACATGGATAGCATGGAACCGTCATTTTTCGCTTTGATCTGTAGCCCCCCCGCTGGACTGGACCCCCCGAAAGGAGGGTAGGGCAGACACAGTTCTCTGTGAATATCTTGAGAACTGTAGGGCCTAGGATGACCATTTGTTTCCGTATGTTTGCCTCCAGGGGTCATGTTAACCCATTTCACAAACAGATACACACACACACACATTAACAGTAATCATACGTATGACACATACTCACACAGTAGACATATGTACGCTTGCATGCACAGGCACATACGCACTCACACACACACACACCCACACACATAACATAAACATAACACAAACAATCAAGAATTTCTCAGAATTATGAACAGGCAAGATGGAGGTGGGGTTGTATAAAATCAATTTTACATGTGAAATCTATGAACTAATCATGTTTTGGTACTTGTTGTCTAACAGATACCAGAGAATTGAGTGTGGATAATGCAATTTAGTGAGACAGTTAGAATCATATAAGCCTTTCAGCGTGATTTCTTTTTGTGGAAAAAATGTGCTGGACTGGGCGGCGGTCATATTTTGTACCGCTCTGCGGTACATCTAGTTTATTTCACCAATCATTGAGTGCTGTACGTGGGTGCATGTGTGTGTGTTTACATGTGCTTACATGTGCGTGTGTGTGTGCGTGTGAGAGAGAGAGAGAGTGTTAAATGAGGATGCACCTTTCTGTGTCTCTGAGGTCGATGTGAGCAATGCCTTTAGGAGGATTAATTGTAGAAAAGCTGCTGGACCGGATGGAATTTCTAACAGGGTTTTGAAATCATGCGCTGCTCAGTTAGCTCCTGTGTTCACTTATATCTTTAACACATCATTGGCTCAAGAGACAGTTCCTACTTGCCTCAAGCAGTCTGTTATTGTTCCAGTACCGAAAAACAAAAGTCCATCATGTCTGAATGACTACCGCCCAGTAGCCCTGACGTCTACAGTGATGAAGTGTTTTGAGAAGCTTGTGAAAAACATTATCTGCTCATCCCTCCCTGCCTCCTTCGACCCCCTCCAATTTGCTTACAGAGCCAACAGGTCTACAGAGGATGCCATCTCAAACCTCATGCACACCACCTTAACTCACCTGGAGGAGGGGAATGGGAATTATGTGAGGATGCTGTTCATTGACTTTAGTTCAGCATTCAACACGATAGTACCTCTCACCTTGGTCACAAAGATCAAGGCCTTAGGACTGAACACCACCCTGTGTCACTGGATATTTGACTTCCTCACCAACCGTTCACAAGTGGTTGGAGTGGGGGGTCTGACATCTGACTCATTAACCATCAGCACTGGTGCTCCCCAAGGCTGTGTTTTGAGTCCACTGCTGTACAACATCTACACACATGACTGCAAAGTCAACAGTAGTCATACCTCCATCATCAAGTTTGCAGATGACACAGTGATCTTGGGCCTGATTAGTAACAACAATGAACAGCTCTACTTGGATCAGGTTGATGAGGTGGCACAGTGGTGTCAATCTAACAGCTTGACACTGAATATCAATAAAACCAAGGAAATGGTAGTGGATTACAGAAGGCAGCAGCAGAACTACAGTTACACCCCACTAATGATCAGCGGGCAACCTGTAGAGAGAGTCACAAGTTTTAAATACCTTGGTGTCCACATTACTGAAGACCTAACATGAACTGTTAACAATCAATATGTTCTGAAGAAGTCCAGACAACGACTCTACTTCCTTCGTCGATGAAATTCAAAGTTTCTACATCCATCATGAAGGCCTTCTACACTTCAGCGGTTGAGAGTGTTCTAACTGGTAGCATCATCACCTGGTATGGAAACTCCACAGTTAGAGATTGTAGTACTCTGCAGAGAGTAGTGCGCTCAGCTGAACGTACTATAAGAACTCAACTCCCTGCTCTACAAGATATCTATTCCAGAAGAGTACTCCTAAGAGCCCAAAAGATTCTGAAGGACTCTTCTCATCCTAACAATGGATTATTCCTACCGCTGAAATCAAGAAGACGCCTATGTAGTCACAAAGCCAGAACTGAGAGACTCAGGAGAAGTTTTTTTCCCCAGGCCATCCGAACTCTGAACTCACACTATACTGACTTTGCACACATTCACTCCTCAGCACTCTCAAACATTTTCCAACTCTGAACTCACACTATACTGACTTTGCACTCATTCACTCCTCAGCACTCTCAAACATTTCCCAACTCTGAACTCACACTATACTGACTTTGCACTCATTCACTCCTCAGCACTCATGCCCCCCCCCCCACACACACACCTACAAGACTTTTACATCCCTCACCCTATGCTACAGACCTTATTTTATCACACGTTATTTATTTTCTTATTTCATCACACGTCAAAACACATACACACACATCTGACTTTCTCCAACTTTTGCACATCTCCATAGAACTTTATTTATTATTTTTGATTTCTCCATCTACCCATGTCCTTGATTGCCTAGCCTTTCTGCCCCCCCCCCGCCCCCCCCTTGCCTGCATGGCAGATTACACCTTCCTAATTAAGCCTTAAGCAAGGAGGTTCAATAGGAGGTGCACTTCAATATGCAATACACTGCTTATGAGATAATCACGTGAAATGAATCAAGCGTGTAGATGATATTTTAAAGGTTTCAAATAGCTGCAGGCTCCATCTCCAAATGTTTAATTACTGTAAATCAATATTTAGCGATGAGTCCTCCTGTTAATAAATAAACACTCCTAAATCACTCTCCTGTTACCACACCCCGAGAAGATGATTCATATTTACAACAGCAGCAGAACAGCTTTCTAAGAGAGATTACTGTAACTAAATAAACAGCATGAGGAGTCATGAGTAATAAACAAACTCAAAATGCTGAGATAGTATGTTTATTACATTCCATTCATTCATGCCACACACACCAACTGTACTGGTTGGTGTGTGTATGTGTGGTGTCAGTTGGTGTTGATGTGAATTGGGAGCTCATTAGAGCTATAAAGCTGCACATGACCTGACTGTTAGTGGACCTCTCATGGCACACGCACACACACACACACACACGTATGTGACATGACCTTGTTTGACAGCAGAAGGGTAGTGACTTTAAATTATAATGTGGATGCTGTTGCATCATCAAGTGAATTAGCTGAGCTGCCACAGAGCATTTTAGCCTGTCTGAGTCTGTTTAGGAGAAAAAGATATTCACGGTTGCATCACTGACAGCATTTTACTTATACATAAACCCTCAGGAAAAGATTATAATTCATATTTGTGACCAGGCATGGCAAAACCAGGCTCAAGTCGCGAAAAACGACTTTGAAGGTTTTTTTTTTTTTTTTTTCAAAATTAGTTATTTTCGTTTTTTTGCAAAATGTGCAAGTTGAAGTCCTAAAGAAGCAATTTCATGTTTCAGATAACAGCATTGGTTGCTTTAAAAGTGTATATTTTGTCTTTGAAAATGGTTAGGTTTCAGGAAGTAAACCAGTGTTTGAATTGGGCGTGACTATTAGTGCTCTTTTGTTTTGTCGCCAATCAGCTGTATGCTAGAAGTAACCTCATGGCTACTTACTGAACCAGCATGCTGTTTATTTACAATTGGAATGGAGATGGACAAAGCATATGAAGGTATATTGGGTGCAAAAGTGGCGAGCACATTTAACTGCAGATTTTGCATGTGCACACTAAAGTCATAAATGTGTAACAGTAAAGTTGAAGTTCATATTTTTTATATCTTGTTAACACAAAATAGGTTCACAAATCCTTTTTACAGGTACACAAATCCTATCCTGTGAGTCACAACTTTCAAGAGTCACACACTCGACACTTTTGCTCCAATCGTTGCAGCGCAGTTGGTGCGAAACATATTTCCACATCCGTGTTTCATAATCTGAGAACATGCACAACATTTGTGCATTTCTAAACCCAAATGTGAACTAATGCATCCAAAGTTGTGCATCTGAGAAATAATTTCTCATTAATAAAATTCTACAGATCGCTTTGATTTTCTTGCACGACTACAAGTCAATTGATACAAGTGCTCGAATCTGCTTCTACGAGTGACGATACTTTTGCTCCTGGCTAGGTGATATAATAGGAGCAAAAAGATTTGTATGTGTGCACGTCGAGCGAATCGATCGAGAAAACAAGGCGGCCGGATCTGGATCGCGCTCAGACTACCATTGCCTGCTCATAAGGTAAGTAACATGATAATAATATGAAGAAAGTTATCTTGTTTGTTGGTTTACATTATCATGACAGCTATGTTTAGCTTAGTTTACCTGCTTGCTAAATCATCCAGTGCCAGATCAAGCTAGCTATCGCTAGATAAATAACTAGTTTAGAAGTACAGAAATATAACACTGCCCGTCCAAAATCGTTAGGACACACAATCTGACACAATCGTTGTATCTTGCACGAAGACTATTGGATAGTGCTAGGAAAGTTTGCAATTGTTTGCTGTGCAGACATTATGAATAATAAGGTCGTAAAACTTAACACCGCACACCGCAACATTTTTTTCCTCGCTTTGTTCAAAGAAAAACTATAAATCGTGTGTCCTTCATTGATAAGGAAACATGCTGAGGTTACTTACTTTATGAGCAGGCAATGGTAGTCTGAGCGCGATCCAGTATCCAGATCCGGCCGCCTTGTTTTCTCGATCGATTCGCTCGACGTGCACACATACAAATCGTTTTGCTCCTATTATATCACCTAGCCAGGAGCAAAAGTATCGTCACTCGTAGAAGCAGATTCGAGCACTTGTATCAATTGACTTGTAGTCGTGCAAGAAAATCAAAGCGATCTGTAGAATTTTATTAATGAGAAATTATTTCACAGATGCACAACTTCGGATGCATTAGTTCACATTTGGGTTTACAAATGCACGAATGTTGTCCATGTTCTCAGATTATGAAACACGGATGTGCAAATGTGTTTCGCACCGATTGGAGCAAAAGTGTTGAGTGCGTGACTCTTGAAAGTTGTGACTCACAGGACAGGATTTGTGTACCTGTAAAAAGGATTTGTGAACCCGTAGCCCCTATTTTGTGTTAACAAGATATCAAAAAATATGTACAACTTCAACTTTACTGTTTATTAAACTCATTTATGACTTTAGTGTGCACATGCAAAATCTGCAGTTAAATGTGCTCGCCACTTTTGCACCCAATATACCTTCATAAAAGCACAGCGGATTGCAGATGACCTGAATCGGATGATGAAGGCGACTTCATTACATTGGAGAACATCCCTAATCTAGAGCTGACCTTAACCGAAGATAATTACAACGAGGAAGAATCTCTCGGTCTGGCAGCAGAGGAACTAGATCGTAAAATATCAAATGCTATTTCCACAGTTACATTTGACGGGAATAAAGTCTGTGTGTTAGAAACTTTATCCATTGCTACTAGCTAACGTAGGTCTACTGTCGTTATCTATTGGCACCATAGGCTACTAGCCAAAACCCATTACAGATAGTGTAGTTTCGGTGGGCAAATAATTTGAATAATGCGAGAATGTCTTGTTTTGACTAATGGCAGGGTGCCTTATCGTGTGTGCATTCAAATTAACAGGGTTTGCAAACGTGATCTCATGTTTGTTTAGTTCGCGTTTTAGACTATTTTATCTATTGCTAAACCTGCTAAATCCATTGCCAACTTGGTGCCTTGCACTGGGTGTTCATTCAAAATAACATGGTTTGCAAACGTGATCTCATGTTTGTTTTAGACTACTTTATCCATTGCTACTAGCTGGTTCTGTAACCCATTACAGATTGTTTCGATGGGTCATTAGCACTGCAGGCTGACAAATCAGTGACCGTGACAGGGGGGAGGGTTGATCTTAATGTAATGTAAATGAGGACCATTGTGTTCCCCTCCCATGGATTGAGGGAGAAAGTAGTCAAATTGAAAACCCTGATTTCTCAGCTTGTAGCTTTGAGATGTGTATACTTTAAAATGGCTACAACTTATTCAAATATTATCAGATCTCCATGACTGAGACATCATTGGATAGCTTTGAAACTACACCTTCAAAGCTATCCAATTCAGAATCTGTGAATAACTCAAAATGTCTCTGGGGAGACATGTGCCTGGTTTTGCCATGCCTGGTCACATTTTTACCCAGTTTTTTTTGTGACAAGTACTTAACAAGAGTGTAATAACCACCATCAAAAGCCCTACAAAACAATCCCACCCCCCCACACCCCTTTATGAACCTTGGAACCCTGGCTGGCAATATTGCCCATCCAGTGTCAGCAGCCCAAAGGCTTGCTGTTCCTTCCCCTTTTGACTTAAACAGTGCTGCCAAAATGACTTATATGTAATATGTACTTGTGTATGTAATAATGATTATAACAATATGTATAAGTAAGTATATATACTCTTTTGATCCCGTGAGGGAAATTTGGTCTCTGCATTTATCCCAATCCGTGAATTAGTGAAACACACTCAGCACATAGTGAGGTGAAGCACACACTAATCCCGGCGCAGTGAGCTGCCTGCAACAACAGCAGCGTCGCTCGGGGAGCAGTGAGGGGTTAGGTGCCTTGCTCAAGGGCACTTCAGCCGCTTTCTACTGGTCGGGGTTCGAACCGGAAACTCTCCGGTCACAAGTCTGAAGTGCTAACCAGTAGGCCACGGCTGCCCCATGTTCTCTTACTATTACAATGATAATATCCATAATGTGTCAAATATTCATGTGTCTTATGTTTCATACATCTGGGGTCGAACTGACCCCAAGGAACATCAATGTACAAAATATTTGTACAGGACATTGAAAACATATTATTGTACAACTTTCATGCTAACTCTGTTGTACCCTTCAATTGAGGAAAAGTCATGAAACATGAAGCAAAAAAAAAAAAAGTGAACCATATATTTTATGATGTTAAACGTTGGGTAACAGGAGGGTTAAATGTAAGAGAATTCATTTGACCATGGAACCAGCTTTGTTTGACTCCAGCCTTCAGTGAAACATGAATACTTCAGGAAAATGTCAACCCTCCTTTCTGAAAGGAATGACCTTTAGTAAAGTTTAGCAATATGACACAATGTTACAGTTTCATTCAGTAATAGTAAGAGTATGCAGTGCAGTGTTCTCACTCTTGCTGAGGCTGTCAGGGGTTATAGCGCCCTCTAGAGTCCTCCAGAGGTCACTAGATCTGATGGGAGCCAGAACATGGATAAAAATAAGACAGGGGATACAAGTGTTACAGATGGCCTCTCCCAAACAAATGCTTTTCAATTACTGTATTCATATTTTAAAATATGTTTGGGATTTTGCCTTTGCGTGAAGAGAGAGAGAGAGAGAGAGAGAGAGAGAGAGGTGGGATTGGGATTGCAGGTCGGTTTCAAACCTGGGTGCCTTTGAGCACTTGGAGATGAGTGAGGTACAAATGCACAGCTGAATGCACCACAGCAGCCCTCATCTGTATTCATCTTTAGTAAGCTTTAGGAATGTTTCATACATGAGGCCCTGGCCACTCTGTTCTGGAGTATCCAGTCAGGGCCAGTGTTCCCTACAGGCGGTGAGTGAGTGTGTGTGTGAGTGAGTGTGTGTGTGTGTGTGTGTGTCTGTTTGTGTTGGATTGGGTGCGGGTGTGTATATGATATGCTTTTGTAAGTGTGTGTGTGTTTGTTTGTTTGTGTGTGTATCTGTGTGTGTGTGCAGGGGTATCGGACAGGGGATAAAACCACTACTGATTATAGGGGCCCAAGGGGAGAGAGGGCCCTTGAGAAGTTAAATAATATATTGAAAGAATATATTTTATTTTACCTGAGTTGAGGAACATGGGGGCCCATCAGGACTGCCTATGCAGGGGCCCAGGATCTTGTGCTCCGTGTGTGTGTGTGAGGAAGATCAGTGTCTCTCTAGTGGTCTGCTGGATACACACAGGCTGATGGGATCTGCAGAATGAATGGAGATGAGAATGGAAGTGGATAGTTGTAGATGGCCATCTCCCTTCCTAACAATACTAACAATAATTACACTCACATTTAAGTAGAACAATGAATGCTGCCTTGCAGCGCAACACAGACAACATGAGGCTCCATGAAGAATGTTCTGTGTAAGAGCTGCACCACACTAAAGCGGCTATCGATTTCGCTGAATGACAAATGCCACCGAATTACGTTCCTGTTATTGTAAAACAGTAGAGCAATGCTCTGCAGGCTCCTGGAGCTCGTCTGCCACTCTAATGTGAGTATTTGTGACTCACGCACACTCGCACAGTGATGATTCTAATAGTGGAGAATAGGGTGATAAAAGTTTTCTCATTTCACACACACACACACACACAAACATACACACACAGTTGCAATGTAGTTTCGCTGTGACTTTCTGTCTGGCTATTGCAGTGCAGCAGAACTCAGATATTCACTATCAGAGGGGCCAAAAATACATATCCATGTCAAGACAGAGGAGAGAGAGAGAGAACTGGAAAGTGGATGTAAAAATGGCTTGAGTTTATGGCAGTACTTTTAAGTGTAATGTTCCTACACATAGAAGAGGGATGTTTTGTGTGAGTGTGTGTATGTGTGTGTGTGTGTGTGTACTCTTTGGGTGTCTCCTATTGGCCTCTGAAGCTCTGCACCTTTGTTCCTTTGTTTTAATTTGCTTTATGGATTCATATATCATATGGAGTTAAACTTTAATGCTGCACGGGTGATGAATGACCCTTATAGATCTATTATTCATAGAATAATGGCTTACATATGCAGTACTAATGGGCCATTTAGGATGAAAGAGACTCTATACGATCTCCTCAGGGTAGTCTAGCCTCAGATTTACGTATGATTGACATCATCAGCCACTGAAACAACTAGCCTTTGCCTTCCTGCAATTATGATAGATTCATACCCTCCACTATATTACAGCTGGTTGCATAATAAAGTACCAGTTAAGTCCATACAATGATAGCCTATTAGGATAAAACAGATGCTATGTTCTGCTCTGAGTCACCCACTCTAAGAAATGTGCATGTGATTGACATCCATATTGAAAAGTGTTACCCATTTAAAATACTGGCTTCTGACCTCTATTTTCTCTGTCACTCAGCCTTCTGAGAGATGGGGGGGTGGGGGCGAAGACTGAATTCAATTTGTGGGTCTTTAATTCCTCTACGCCTCGCGGAATCTTAAGTGGAAAGCAGGCAGACAGACAAATGTGATTTTAAAGAGGAGTTCATTAAAAGGTGAAAGAGCATCAGCAGCAGCTCACCTGAGCGGGTGGATGAACAGTGGAGAAGATCCAGACACGAAGCAGAGGGTGGGGAAGATACAGGCAGGGCAAGTGAGGCTAACAGGCAGGGTACACCAGGCACATCGCTGAAGCTTTGCGTTCACGGAGCATAAAATAGTTTTAGAAGATTTAAAAAATCTTTTAACATCTAGTCAGGCGGGCACGCTAGCCAGGGAGCTAAAGCTCATAGGTGCCCATGCAACCTGTAGGAGACAGTGGCTGTGTCTCAAACCGCCTACTTGCACACTTCAAATACTTAGTTGAAGTATACAGTGCAGACAAAGATTATACATGGCGAATCAAGATATTTAATCAGGAGCCATTTCCAGGAACCCTGATCACACGGGGGGGGGGGGGGGGTGCAAAATCCCCTTTTATGCAGAGCAGAAGCAGCGACTGTTCCATTGAAGTCTATGGCCATAGCTCAGAATTTCACCACATATGCTAAGGTCTTGGTCCTTTAGAGTTAGGAATGTGAATTTTGGGCACGTTTTCATGATTCTCAAACTCTTCTGACCATTTCAGGTACATTTTTAGCATTTTTGAGCATTCCAGTCTGGAGAAATTCAACCTTATATCAGGTGTGCGCCTGTGATTTATTCTGCGTTTGTTGGCTGGTTTCCACCTATGCTCATCAATACGTCAACGACACGCCTCTTTATGCAGACACAGCACTCGATCCCCATTTTGCGCCCATATACATGAATTGCGATGAACTTCCTTGCCCCGCCATGTATAATCTTGTAGATATGGGGATAATACTAACCATCGAAAAAGTGGGCACGCTAGCTAGTGCTCAGTGCACACTAGCAGTGCACTGATGAAAGTATGCCGTTTCAGACACAGCCAGTGATGTATCAGAGGGCACTAGACCCTAGCAGTTCGGAGATGCTCCAACATGTGTCAAGCTCAGTCAGGCGTTCTACATACTCGACGCACCCGACCGGTAGCGCGACACCGTGACGTCAAAATGACGTAGATCTTGCTGGCGCACCAGGATTTTAGCCAGGTAGCGCGAGGTAGCGCACCACTCATTTTTTTTCAGACGAGCGCGACAAAGTGGAAACAGGAAGATGGACTAGTTCGAGGGCAAGCGAGAGTTGCAGTGTTTTGTTACAGTCGTGAATTTGTAATAGTTTGCTGGATAAGTTAATAAAGTTACCAGCGAGAGTTGCAACACATGGAATTAAAGGAGAATTCCGGTGTGATATTGACCTAAAGTGTATTGAAACATGATACCGAGTGTGAACGTATGTCTCATAGCCCATCTCGGCTTGTCCCCTGCACTCCAAAATCTGGCGCTAGTTAGCCGATGCTACCAACAGCTTTTTCAATAGTGGTTACAAGACGATTTATACAGACAGTATCTTCACGAAGTTTAGCGTTTGCAGCCATCTTGAATTTAGTCACGATAAACGAGTAAGAATGAACAGGTATGATAAGGGATCAGATATAATAATATTGAGTGGAAATGCATGGATTCCAGTTTCTTTCAGTAGCAGCAACTGAAATCCATGCATTTCCATTGAATTATTTTTGGAATCTGATCCCTTATCATACCTGTTCATTCTTACTCGTTGCTCGACTTATCGTGACTAAATTCAAGATGGCTGCAAACGCTAAACTTCGTGAAGATACTGTCTGTATAAATCGTCTTGTAAGTAAACTACCAGTGCTTTTTCAAAGTTCTCAATGTCTCGTTTTAAATGTCAGGGCCCTCGGAAGTCTACCAATGAAGTGTGGAGATACATTGAGCCTCGTAAATGGGTGTAAAACTGATTTATTTGCATGGCTAGCCCGATGCCGAAGCAGCACTATTGAAAAAGCTGTTGGTAGCATCGGCTAACTAGCGCCAGATTTTGGAGTGCAGGGGACAAACCGAGATGGGCTATGAGACATACGTTCACACTCGGTATCATGTTTCAATACACTTTAGGTCAATATCACACCGGAATTTTCCTTTAAGAGGAAAGAATAGAAACGATTTATTTTCAAACAAAGGATATCTATTAAGGCCTGAACAAAATCTCTTTCCACTTCAGGAAATTACACAAACTCAGCCAGCTGCTAGCTAGCTAGCCAGCTAACTAAACTGTTTAAATTATTAAAATTTCCCTCGGGATGACTAAAGTATCTATCTATCTATCTACCTGTGCGCACACCTTGGAAACTAGATGATAATGATGGTGGTAGTTGTGAATAGTAGCAACCAAAGTCTGAAGTACCATCACAGAGGCTAGCTAATAGCAGAGCCCATTTACATTCTCTGCTACTAGTGTTTCTTAATGCAGCTTCTTCTGCTGTGTAACGTAGTTAGCATTAATCTTTTCACAACAGCGACACCTCTGTTCAGGAGAATATTGCAACTAGTGTCGTGACCACGACACGCAAGTATAAATGGTTACGGCGCTTCTGTGACGTCACATTGTCGCGCTACAGGTCGGGTGCGTCGAGTATGTGGAACGTTTCACTCAGCTGTTTAAGAGTCACATGTTGTGAAGGTATTAGCCAGCAAACACATGCTCTCAAGGCCCTCTGGGGAGATACTGCAATCAGTGAGAGACTAAGTAAAGTGAATCTACATGTATCATGTGTTATCTCCTCCACAGAGATGGAGCACATGACCTACATTCACCATTGTCTCTCTAACATAGTCTGCAGCTAAAACTTCCCTTGGGATCAATAAAATATCTGTTTAAATATCTATGTCATGCACAGGTTTAGAAATCAGTGGGAGGTGGTTGATTTCCAGGACATATTCCAGAGCTCCCATACTCTCTAGATCACAGGGGTTAGGACTTTAATCCTGATGGGATTCATACACTGGGATGACTTTTTAGGATGCAGATGTGCCTCCTGATCTTTTCACTCCAGATCCGCACTCTTTAAGATCTGCTCTCTCTCTCTCTCTCTCTCTCTCTCTTCTCTCTCCCTCTCTCTCTCTCTCCCTCTCTCTCAGTACTCCTACATGAGGACAATATGTAGGATGGATGGAAATGTGAGAACTCTCTAAGTGCATTGTTATTTTGCTGCAACACAGATCGCAGTAAATTTTAAAAGAAAAATGTGCAACATATTTATGAGGGGATTAAAAGAGGGTGAGGCCAAAGCCTCCCCTGCCAAAGAACCAGTACTTAATTACAAGACAATATGACAATAGGCTGAAATAAAACATCCATTAAAAGGATTGCAAGCTTGTCCCTGTGGGGGTAAACATAACTAATGGTTCTTTGGGAGATTTTGGAAAACAAATGGAGGCTCCTGGTACTGTGGCTGGGTGTAATAGGGAGTTCTAAAAGCAGCGTGCTTGGCCAAGGTCAGTGAACAACGGGCGGCTGGGATGGTAGGCGAGTATGAATCACGACACGCAGGTGAAAATGAAATTACTTTTTGTGTTGCTGTTTACAGCAAGGCTACAAATCTACCAATCCTTCATTAATGACTGGCTGACTTGGATGGGATGGGGGAAGTGGGGAGGAGAGTAAAGAACTTACTAGGTGTGTGTGTGTGTGCCTGCGTTCATGCGTGCATGTGTGCATGTGTTCATGCGTGCATGTGTGCCTGCGTTCATATGTGCATGTGTTCATGCGTGCATGTGTGCCTGCGTTCATGCGTGCATGTGTGCCTGCGTTCATGCGTGCCTGCGTTCATGCGTGCATGTGTGCCTGCGTTCATGCGTGCATGTGTGCATGTGTGTGTAATTTGTACCTTTCCTCATAGGAAGAAGTAGCCTGACGAACCAGACCCACATCAAGATGTAGGGTCTGGGAACTCACCATTCGCAGTGCTCAATCCAAGGGTTGGGATAATAACTCGCGAGAAGTTTGCTATTTACAATAGCAGAGTAGCCTAACATATAAATGCATCGTCTAGAGGGAGCTCAAACCTGCCAAAAATACCTAAACCTGCATAGTATACCTTTAACTTCTGTCATCCTGTTCGCAGCAGCAGCATCCATCTTCTTTGTTTTCAAGTAGCAGGGAATTCACGCGGAACCATCACAACTCTGCCATTATATTTATATTATATTTATATCATACTTATACTTATATTTACCATTTCTGCTGTAAGTGCATGTTGTGTGTGATGTCTGTATGCTACTGAGACCCCCTGAATTTCCCCTTGGGGATCAATAAAGTATCTATCTATCTATCTATCTATCTATCTATCTATTTATCTATCATTAAGCCCGCCTACCGACTCCATAAACAATGTGATTGGCCTGATTGAAGTTTGATTTTTCCAGCTCGCAAGCCAACGGAGAGTTGTTAGACTACCCTGGCTGCAAATTATATTTGCTGCCGCTAGGGTGCGTCTAGATTTCTAGGCTAAGGAAGAAGATCTCAGCCACTGAAAATGTGAGTGGGAACGTGAGAACAGAAACAATTCCCCACTAACAGATGGAAAAGCAGCCATGTTGTATGTCTTGTTTGTAATGCCATGTAGAACATATTTTCAATGGGCCACATAACAGTAAACCAACGATTCAAAGCAATATCATGCTCATGCAAAATTATATAGTGAAAGTAAAAATAGTGCACCCACACACACACACACACACACACACAGAGCTCCTACATTCTTCAGTCATGACTAAATACAATATCTGCACTGTTTCTCTTGAGACTTTTCTCTGTCATTCACTAAGTTAATATGGCTTCAGTGGGAGTGGGAAGGGTAATAAATGAAATCAGAAATAGAGTCAGAAATAAACAGTGCAGCAGTGTTACTGTACACATGACTGGTGTAAATAAATATTTGCCAACCCGCATGTGTATAAACGTGTGTGTGTGTGTGTCTAACTGTTGACTCTATGTCTCTATTTGACTCTATGTGTGTGTGTGTGTGTTTGTGTGTGTGTGTGTGTCATACGGGAATACTGAATGAGCAGGCAGGAAATGAGACGTGAAGATAATAATACAAACAAAAGTGACATTGTTGCGATGGCATGCCAGCGAATTCACCTGACAAATATCTGAGTCCTTTAAATGACACACAAACGTACACACACACACACACACACACACACATTCCCTGTGCAGAGTTAACCCAACAAGCGGTGATGATTTATGTGATCCAGATGAGCAGTTTGAGAAGAACAAATCACTCTGACATACACACATACACACACAAACAAGACAACACGCACACACACACACACTTCTAAAGTACCTTCTTCTACAGTGAATTCCTTTGAGGCAGTGTGCCTTGTTATTGTTGCCACATAAATAAATACCAGTCCATTGAGTCAAAGCCGACAAGCTGGTGGTGATAACCAAAGCTCTGTGTAAACAGTAGTGCACTAGTACATGGGAGTGGATGTGTGTGAGCATGTGTCTGTATGTATGGGTTTGTAAATGTGTGTGTGTGTGTGTGAGTGTGTGTGTGTGTGTGTGTGTGTGCGTTTACATGTGCTAACATGTGGATGCATATGTGTGATGTGAGTATGTGTGTGTTTGTGTGTATGTGAGCTTGTGAGTTTGTGTTTGTGTGTGTGTGTTTGTGTATGTGTTCATGAGTCTGTGTGCTTGTGTGAGTTTGTGTCTGTGTACCAGGAAGCCAGTCAGAATAATTTGCTGTTGTTGCATCAGTCAGACGTGAAGTCACTTCTAATCTGTACACACACAAGCACACATACACGTACACACACGCTCACACAGACACAAACATTAACACCTCCACACCCGATCTTCAGTGCTTGTTCTGACAGCTGCAGGGATTTCAACTGAGTGCTGATTCTCTACGGATCTTTCTGGAAGCGACGGTCTGAAATAACATTAGTCTGACAGAGGAAGAGGAAGAGGAATGGCTGCTATTGCCTTCCTGTGAGCCACTACATCACTCAGCCTGCGCCTTCCTGAATGGGTACACTCAGGAAAATGGCTCTGAGGGAACAAACGGAAAATTATGGAAAAGACCGGAAGGAGAATCGGACCAATTGATCACTAATGAGACACGGGATAATCAAGGACATAAACACAAACACAAACTAATCGAATGTGTTTGTGTGTGCAGGTATGAACAGGTGTCATTGTGTGTGTCTGTCTGTGTTGGACTGGGTGCGGGTGTGTGTGTGTGTGTGTGTGAGAGAGAGTGTACATGTGTGTGTGTGTGTTTGTGTGTGTATCTGTGTGTGTGTGGGTGTGTCACCCAAACTGATGGGATGCATCTCCTCTCCTCTCTTCTCCCTGTCCATCTCAGCCTCCTCTAAGCTCCTCTCCAAAGCCTCCCTTTCTTAGGCCTCCTCCGGTCCTCTCCTCTCTCCCCTCCGTATCTCTCTGACCTCCAGCTCCATTAGGCCTTCAGCTCCTATACAACCTCCTTCGCTAATCCTACACACACACACACACACACCTCTCTCTCTCTCTCACACACACACACAGACCTCTCTCTCTCTCTCACACACACACACCTCTCTCTCTTTCTACAACGCTCAGGCGAAACCCATGTAACACTTGCTGATCGAGATGCATTCTCTCCTGTTCCTTATATAATGCGTTATCAATAGTGATTATAATAATAAAGGGAATGTAGCCTACCTCTCCCAGGTGCAATCATTATCACCTAGCCTACTGCTGAACTCAATCTCGAAACTCGCCTGTCAACACCGGATAATGTTATCATAATAATAATTGAAGGAATAACCTAGGCTATAACCTAGGAGACATACATTATGAACACAAATAGTTACTTCAAAACTTTTATTGACACGTCATATTTACAGGTTTTTGGTTCATACTTTTTGGTATGAGGCAGGTGTGAAGACTCAATACAAATTTAATTGAGGACATCTGTACGCACAACTCTTTCTTACCATGACACTGCTGCATGTGTTCAGAAAAATGTCTTTACTTTGTATCGCACCAATATTGCTGCCCTCGCAGCACCGAGTCACTAAGCTACAGGCTAAGTAGCCTAATAAGCAAGTAGGCTAAGCTAGTCTCTCAGCTATACCAACAGGTGTGCGGTGTGTGTTCTGGTGGATGATAAATGGAGCGATGCGATGGGCCAGCTTATCAAACTTCCCAGCAGACAGGCGAACGTACTCGTGGTGCTTTTTCCTTCATCAGCTCTTCCTTCGTTTAGTGCTCGCACATCCCAAGTTCTTCTTTTCTTCAGGCGTTTCAGGCTTCTTTGGTGGTTGTGTCCTACTTTCAGGCTCGACGTACCGCCCCCAGTTGGTGGGGCAGAGTATCACAGTTAATCCGTAGTGCGCAGGCGCTAACCTTAACAATTTAACGCGCATTCAGGACAGCAGAAATTGGAGTATGCTTCACGTCCACGGCAAAAATGACGCACGTCTTGGACACGCGCAAATGTGACGCAGGAGCATGCCAGAGCCTTAAGAGTGACTGTGTTTGTTTACTCAAGTTTGAGCTGCCCATATAAACCCTCCTCCCATCTCCAGCAGCCAGAGGAATCCAGAGTCCAGATACATGTAGTAATTAGCAGCCAGACTTCTGTTTCTGCACACTGATTGCTTTAATTAGCCCATTGGACCCGTCTGCTTTGAGAGGACTGTCATGGTGCACGGTGTGTTTTTAAATGGTTGTCTCATTACCTTCATAAAAACAGGAAAATAAACAAGTCCACCAGGAAACGTCCAACTGACAACCACACAAAGCCAGTCCTATAGTTTCTGCATCTTGCTAATCACAATTTACTCAAAGCAAATGGAGTTTGTCCAATTAAGTCTCATGCAAACAACTTGACATATAATGTGGTAGAGGTTCGCCTGCTTCTTGTAGACAGAACAGAACACTGTGACAAACGATCTGTCAGTGTTTCCTGAAGCTCTAACTGGCTTGCCTAATCATATTAGACAGTAATGTGTACATCTACTGATTATGTGAGACTGCTATCTGCTAGCCAGAGGAATGCACAGATGATTAAGAATCCCCATATAGATCAATACAGGGCTTTTGTTATCAGAGAGAGTTACAGAGGAGGAGGAGGGATAGCAACAGGGGGAGAGAGAGTGACATAGAGAGAGAAAGAGAGAGATAGAAAGAGGAAGAGAGAAGGAGTGATAGAGAAAGCAAGGGAAAGACAGAGAGAGGAAGAGAGGAGTGAGAGAGAGAAAGAGAAGGCGTGACAGAGAGAGGAAGAGAGAAGGCATGACAGAGAGAGAGAGAGAGCCTGTCCTTTCTGTTAAATTGTCTTTTCACCACGGTTGACAGAACTGACATCTGAGGAAAATCTAAAGTGCCGTCACACTCGCATTGTTTCCTACCTCAGCCGTGGACTTTTCAAACACAATCTTCTAAAAAAACAGACACCATGTCATACACTATAAACCCTACACACTCCATCAGCCACAAACTCATACAGAAAATACACACTACTTCAAATTCAAATATGCTTTATTGGCACGACAAACCATATGATGCATTGCCAAAGCGTTCACAGGAATAATAATAATTAAAGAAAATACAAATACAAAATGATATAAACATGTACAAACATTGCAAACATTGTTACACTTCATCACACACACACACACACACACAGCACGTCACAACCATACAAGACCACTGTCTGTACACGTGCATAGGAAAACCAAGACAGGACAAAACAAAACAAACAGTAGACATGGTGTAACAGACTGGGGCTGGGGAGCAGTGTTGTGTTGAAAGGTGGAGGTAGTAGGGTAAGTATCTTAAGTAATGCCTTCTCTCAGGTTATGGAGTGAGGACACATAACTGGCTGCAAGTATGCATGTGCTGGTGTCCTCACTCAAAACTACAGCAAATTTTTTCTGTTCCTCCAGTTTTGTGAAGTTGGGAATGATGTTGTTCAAAATGGTGAAATATTTGTCTCTTTGGGACCGATATTTGTCACAGTGTAGCAGAAAGTGCACCTCTGACTCTACCTCCCCTGTGATACAGTGACCACATGTCCTTTGCTCTTTGGGCAGCCATGACTTCTTGTGCCTGCCTTTCTCTATGGCTAGACTGTGGTCACTCAGCCTGTACTTGGTGAGGATCTGCGCACGTGTGTGTGGTGGATTGGGGATATTAAGTACACTGAAGGATACATGCTTTCCAGACATCTGTCCCAGTCATACCTGCCCCCCAGACTCCTGCTGGGATTAATCAGATGTGAGAGAGGAGAGAGAGAGAGAGGAAGAGACAGAAAGACAGAAAGAAACTGGGGGAGTATAAAGAGAGAGAGAGAGACAGTGTGGAGATACTCTGCCAATTGATAGTCTTTTCGTATGCCAATGTAACATTCTAGTTTGTGTTGTAATTTTGTTTCTTTCTTCCAGTGTCCCAAATTTTTGTTGTTCTTGTTAATTTGGTTGATTCTGATTGGTGGTTGGGAAGCAGTGCTGGTCTGGACAATTGACCTTTCGCGAAGTCCCGCCCCCGTTAGTTACTGTTGCTAAGTCCGACAGCTAAGACCGGAGTTGACTAGAACTTCAATGGTAGCTGTAAGCCTGTCTGTTACAACCCAAGAGGCTCTTTTACAGAGCCACGGACCTGATTTAATTTAGAATCCGTTGAACAACTCCAGTATGCCATGGACACACATGTATAAAAATTAATATCTAGGTTTGTTGGGTGACAAACTTAGACAGGGGGCGAGTGGGACTCACTGATATTAATCAGGGCTGCCAACTTTTCAAAAAACCTTGGAGTGAGATTTGGTGGGGCCAACCAAAATTTTGCTGTGGAAATTTTTGTTTGGCTCATTCAGCATTATACTGTACAGTAAAAAAAACGTACATCAGTGGTTCTCAGATGTAGGGACCAGGCATGGACAGATTATGAACTTTCGGGCCCCTGGGCCCACATGTATTAAGGGCTCCCCACTAATTGTCGCATATGTGGAATGGGGGTTTGGGGGTCCTCCCCCAGAATTTTCTTCATTTGTTTGATGTGATTTCTTGTATTCTGGTGCATTTTGGTAGCTTAGAAATCTAGACACACCCTAGCGGCAGCAAATTACATTTGCTTCCAGGGCTAGTCTAGCAACTCTCCGTTGGCTTGTGAGCTCGAAAAATTAAACTTCTATCAGGCCAATCAAATCGTCTATAGAGTCGTTAGGGGAGCATAACATAATGATTGATGGCAGAGTTGCAACGGTTTGGCTTAAATTCCCTGCTACTTGAAAACAAAGAAGATGGATATTGCTGTTGACCAACAGTGTGACACGAGTTAAGCTTGTTTTGAGATAAAGGCCTGTACTTTGTCTTAAGACAACGGCCATAATTTGAGGATTTACAGTATCTAAGTAGACAAACTGGCTTCAGATATCCAACAGAGTGAATAGAGATTGTGCAGTCTTAGCTGTGGTTAGTGACGTGATGCTGTTAATGGGGAGTTTTACATAGCCTAGCGTAAACCTATAGGTTAATATTTATTTGGCGTACCTATAAGGCTTTTTACCTTATCAAAAGTGAGGGGGATGACTGATCTCTTCAACACTGTGGGGGTTTGGCGCTTGTCACTGTGTGTGTGACAGAAGAGGAATGGGAGAATGCGTGTAACAACAAAAAAAAAGTTTATGAGCGATTTACGCGCAAATGGCAGAATCCAATGAAAATGACAATGAAGCACTAAACAGATGCTGAAAACAGCACTGGTATGCAAAAGTGTGGGTGTTTTATAAGAATTTAAGAAATGTTTGTATATTTTAACTTTTAAATGCATCAATCAGGTGCACTTTCAAAATAAATTCAGAGGTCAGACTTGCTTATTTTAATGGAAATATTTGTGCTATAGCCTAAGCTATTTTGCACTTCAGAATTATAACCATGCACACACAGGTGGAATAGTTATGGTGATATTGCAATAAGTTCACAACCACAAAAACATATGCTACATTTCACAGTTCAGAAATGTTCAAAAATGTGTGTACATTTCAGCACTCCATGAAATTATGCAGAAGTGGTCACCTGTGTTATTCAGCTAGTTTATTTAAGATAATATATTGGTCATTGTAATGGCCATAGCCTATAGCCTACATGATATTGACATGGATGACATGGAGGTACCCATATCTGCATGATGTGAATGTTTGCATATGGCTTATGTCAGGCTTTTATCAATATTTGTGTCTCGTTATTTGATTTTCTTCATATTTTTGCATTAATGTCACTAGGAAGCATGCCAATATAAATATATTCATTTATCTCTAATGGGATTGGCTGGAACCTGACAATATAAGAACCATGATAGTGGGATAATCTATGGCTGAGCAATTTACAAAAATGTATGTAGGCCTACTGACAAATAGTTTACATTAGAATACATTATAATTTCGCCCCAATGAGGCTATGTAGAAATGTGTTGCAATTTCAAAACCGGATTACTCAGGAACCACTTATTGCACAGAGGCATGCTTTATATCCTCGTATTCGGTACGGTTTGCTGTTTATTGTGATATTGGGTTTGCCACGTGTTGTGTGAAGGGTTAGTGAAATATTAAACCGAGAGTAATGGGTGTGCACTGTGTGCAAAATGCAAATATGATTAGCCTAAATTGCACGTCAGTTCAATGTTAATTTTCTCGCGAACCATTTATCACAGCAACTTGACGCTAATATCATTGGAAAGCTTAGATTCCGCACGTTCACCTGATGTGTGATATCATATGTATAGGTTTAGTTTAGTTGAACCTCATCTGCCAGGTATTTGGCCTACCAGGTTGACACTTCAGCGTGAAAAATACTCAATAATACTCAAAGCATACCTGAAGCCGGGGAAATGCGGGGGGAATGCGCCTGGGATGGCTTCTGAAATAGCATCGCAAATGAGAGAAAATTTAGAAAATTCCACAGACAGGGGGTGCTCTTGAACCCTCTCACCGTCTCTGAAAGCATAACCGTGGCTCAACAGGTAGATCTATAGATAGGCTAAACTCATATTTCAGGCATCTGACCGACCGGGTTGACACTTCAGCGTGAGAAATCGGGGGTGTGCAAGGGCGCAGGAAGGGGGGTGCAGCACCCCCTGCTGGCAGGAGATTTTTTAAAAATATTATATAGGCTACATGTTTAAATAATTACTAATTCGCTGTCTGACATTATTTATATTTTTGTATGTGAAATGATGAGTCAAATAACAAAAAAGGGTTATGGATAGGTTCGAATATAGGCTACTAAAAATGAACAGTTATAGAGATCAACGTGAACGTGAGTCAGTTACTGTAAGAACTGTAGCGTGGTTTCAGCTAGGCCTATGTGATGTACGGTTGATATAGGTCTAGCCTACAAATTGTATGCGATTTACACGTTCAAAAAAACATGGATAAGCTGAAAGAAACTTGAATTGTGTTTTACAGTTTTGCAAAATTAATACATGTATAGCAAGTGAAATCATTTCACTATCCTAGTCGCTAAGATAGAAATTATTAGGGCACTTGCTGTGGAGACGACACACTTTAGGCTATTCAGAAATTATTTGCGAGATAATTGCAGCCTGATTATTAGCCTATATTTAAAGCCAAACATCTCTGGTGTGGTTTTGACGATCAGAAAAGTAATTTTCCTTAGCTATACTGAAATAGGCTAAGTGCGCTTCTGTGGGGTTAGGGTGGGCGAGGTGGCTTCGGATTGCTGTCGCGGAACATTGGAATTTGTGGCTGCCCAGGAGTTTTCTAAAACTTCTCTCTATCACCCGCACACCGCGCTAAAATTACGTATTTAGCAGTCAAAATCCGAAACATGTCCAGGAGGGGAGAAATCGTCGGACATCCATTATTTTTGTTATTCAGCACCCCTGGTCAAAAATAGGTTCCCGCGCCTGGGGGTGTGGCGTGTGAAACTAATCAAATGCGTGTGTCTCACGGCCAATGCGTGAGAGTTGGCACCTATGTATTAATAGCTAGCTGTGCTAGATAGACTTGCATGCATATTACAAGGGCACCAGATCATGTCATGTAAGGAACATGGTACTACAAATAAACGGAAACATAGTCTACACTGCAGAGCGACTTCAACTTTATTAATTTATGGTGAATAAATGTTACACTACTGTGCACTGACGAGGCGATGCTAGCACGTTAGCAGCGGTTAGCTAACTATGCTAACCTTAGTGGTCTACGAGTCTCCTCTAAGTGACAATCATTTTACACACAATGCTGGCAGTACTGAGAACAATAAACGACCTTGTTTATCTTACTTACATTGAGTTAACTGTTTGGCTTAATCCATAGATGTGGTCGAGCACTGTTTCATTGTGGTTTAACCCTTTGCTTAAAATAGGGTAGAGCTGGGAGGAGATAATTTAATCTAATTTAACATAATTACAAAAAAGCATAATCAAGATTAAGTCATTATTCTGTGTATCGGTGTTGCGTTAATCCCACACATGTCGTTTGGTCGTCCCTTTTCCATTTACTTCACTATACATCACTATACAATCCCATAAAACTAGAAAAAAATCACAGCTTCCAATGCATTTCTATGGAGCCGTAAGGTGAAGCCATCGGACTGGTCGGACTTTATCTACATGTGCGGAGCTACTGGACTGCAATTGGCTCATCCGCATTCGATGGGCGGGACTTGTGATAGGTCAATTTGTGGGTTGGGGTTAGTGGGTTAGTTAAATCCGAGACCAACTGACATAGGGGACTGGGCTTAGGGCTGAGCTCTTGGGATTTAAGTGCTTTAAAATGTAGTGAATTTTGAGGGCTTAATTTTAGATGAATCCAGAATTTTAGTGATCGTTTTTGGATATTAATCAATAGTGGAAATCGGCCTAATTCTGCCCTGCTAGCATTTGTGGGTACTTTTCTTTGGATATGTAACAAATTTCTACAGAATTCAGCATGCAGGGCTTCTATTGGGTGTTTGTCCCATCTAGATAGTCGTGCTTACTGAGTGGACCCCATATCTCACTTCCATAAAGTGCAATTGGCAAAATGACTATGTCAAATATTTTGGACCAGATTTTAATTGGTATATCTATTTGATGAAAATTTCTTTTTATTTCATAAAATGCTCGTTGTGCTTTTTATTTTAGTGCATTCACTGCAAGACCAAAGTTTCCAGAGGCGTTCATTTTTAAGCCAAGGTAGTTATAAGAAGTAACATTCTCTAGGGCGGTGTTACCTAGAGTAAAGAGGTGTCTGGTTCCCTGAGGTCTGGGATGCTTCTGGAAGATCATAACTTTAGATTTATCCAAATTGACTGTCAGGGCCCAGTTCTGACAGTACTGTTCTAGCAGGTCCAGGTGCTTCTGTAGGCCCTGTTCAGTGGCCGACAGCAGCACCAGGTCATCCGCAAAGAGCAGGGATTTGACTTCTGTGTCCAACAGGGTGAGCCCAGGTGTTTCAGATTGTTCCAATAACACCAATAACTCATTTATATAGATATTGAACAAGGTTGGACCAGAGAATGTCTAATAAGGGGAGAACTGCCACTCTCGGAAAACTTCCGGTTTCTGAACTGGTTGCAGTTCCTGTGGTTCCACATGAGGGCGCTCGTCCACGAGTGCAGAATGCATGGAGGTCTATGGAGCTGTACCCCTCAAAATCCACTTTTCTCGGGATATAATTTTTTTTCAAGTAATTGAATCGAGTATTGTATTCGAAAGGGGAGGCAAAGAAAATACACTTGGTTGAGTATTATATTTTTTAAAGTCACTTAATTGTTCTAAAAAGCCTTTAAAATGTGTCAATGATGTCATTCATTAGCACAATGCTAGCGTGTTATGTGCAACAACGACCCAACCTGTAAGAAATCAAAAGGACATAAGTACTCGTTCATTCAACTTTTGACCTATAACCCATGTTGAAGTTATACAAACTACAATCAAATCTGAGATTTGTCAACGACAATCAGGTGAAAGAGACAAATTTAGCCGTCTAGCTTCATTGACTCCCATTCATTCTGCACTCATGGCGATCGCCCCCAGTGGAACTCTGGTGGAACTGCATCCAAAATTCGGTACATTGGGACTTAATACGGAGTGGCAAGGCTCTCCGTAGACGGGCTCTGGTTGGACTCAGGCTGCAACCCTTACTCACCCCACGCCCTTGAGTGAAGTATTCAGTTCTTTTGTTGCCAATTTTTACGCCACACTTATTGCCCAAATAAATTGATTTGATGATGTTATACATTTTACCCCCTATACCATTTTGTAGGATTTTGAAGTACAATCCTTCATGCCAGATTGAATCGAAAGCTTTTTTAAAATCAATAAAACACGCAAATATTTCCCCCTTACTTTTTTGGTGAACATTTTGGTTTATCAGGGTATGGAGGGTGTAAATATGATCTGTAGTGCGGCAATTTGGTAAGAAGCCAATTGGATTTTTACTCAAGACATTGTGTTCAATAAGGAAGGCCTGTAAACGGGCGTTGAGGATACAGCCGAATACCTTCCCCAGGTTACTGCTCACACAGATGCCTCGGTAGTTATTAGGGTCAGATTTGTCTCCACTCTTATGTATTGGGGATATAAGCCCCCTGTTCCAGACATCAGGGAAGCAACCAGCTTGAAAAACAAGATTGAATAACTTGAGGAGAGCCATTTGTAGAATGGGTGGGCTGAATTTCAACATTTCTGTCCGGATACTATCAGGACCACAAGCTTTTTCAGGCTTGAGCTTTTTAAGATTTTTTATGAGTTCATCACTTGAGATGCTGTGATCAAGTGGATTTTGGTGAACACAAATGGCCTCTTCAAGCTTTTGAAGGTTTGATTTGATATGTTTTTGTTCTTTAGTGATGTCATCTGGCATAGGTTTGTACAGGTTTTGGTAAAATGTTTTCCAGGTGTCTGGATTTTGAATTGCCAATTATTTTGGTGGGGAATTGTTTAAATGATTCCAACTCTCCCAGAAATTGTTGGTTTGGAGATTTCTTCCTCAATTTCTTGTAGCGTTTTGTTGTAGTATTGTTGTTTTTTCTTTTTAATTGTTAATTTGTAATCTTTTAGGGCTTCAGAATAATTTTCTCTCAGACAGGTATTTTTTTTGGTCATGGCGTTATTTGTTTGATAATTGCCTGAGATTTTTCCGTTTCTCTATACATTCATGGTCAAACCATTTTTCTTTTGATGGTTGTCTTTTTTTACAGTTTTTCAGCAGGTTTGCCATTTTGGCGGCTCTGTTATATATATTGGAGATTTCCTCCGCTGCCAGGTTGACATCATCACTATTGGGTCTGAATTGTTTTAAAAGGAACATGTTAATATTGTTAGTAATTTCAACCGAATTGATTGCTTTATGAAATTCAGTCACACTGTCAGATTTCCATTTATATTTCTGATTTAATTGGATTAATTTGGAGGGGATTTGTATAGATGTTTTGTCGTTCATGCTTTTCAAGAATGTAGTTATCTGGCAGTGATCTGAAAAGGGAGACTGTGGTCTTACAGTGAATGCACTTATGGAGGATGGGTCCATGTCAGTAATGGCATAGTCGACTACACTAGTCCCAAGAGCTGAGCAATATGTGAACCTTCCTAAAGAGTCCCCTCTGATCCTACCATTAAGCATGTACAGGCCTAAGGAGCGACAGAGGTGCACTAACTCTTTACCATTTTTGTTTATGGTCTTGTCAGGATTATTCCTGGTCATTGTGACGGGGGTGAGGGTGACACACACACACACACACACACACACACCATCATATATCAACATACACACACCACCCAACACACACTATCATGTACCAACACACACCATCATATACAGTACCAACACACTACAACAGATACCAACACACACTATCAGATACCAACACACACACACACACACACACACACACACAATCAGATACCAATGCACATCATCAGACACACACACACACACACACACACACACACCATCAGATACCACACACACACCATCAGATACCACAAACACCACTCAATATATACGGTGGGAGCCCCAATCTGAAAGAAGGACACAGCCATTTATGTGTGAGTTCTATTAACACTCCGCTGTATCCAAGGAAACCAAATGAGAGTGAGAAACCAGAGTGAGAGTGAGAAACTGTGTGTGTGTGTGTGTGTTAAGGAGCCTTAAGGAGCCTTAAGATAAATAAAGGAATATTGATCTCTCATAACCTCTGCATAATTGTATTTCCTCTTCCACAACACAGAGTGAAGTTAAACCACTCAAGTCATTGCTGTAGTTTTCCACGATTATTTTTCATAAATGGTTCCTCTCAAATCCCTTCATTAATCTCCAATCTGTGGAGACTGGAATCAATACTCTCATCAGATAGACTCAACACACACACAGAGTTACTCACTGGGGGATATCATCAAACCGAGGAGCCTAGACATCACACACACACACAAGAAATGTGATGTTAAATGGATCCAAACTTCGATGTTGCAATAGAAACATTCATCTATCACTGCATCTAAGCCAAGTGCAGTGCTACAAAGCCTCTACAGTTGTGTAGTACTCAGAGTTAGCGATATTGTCCAGGAGTTCCAATATTCCAGTGTAGTTTTCAACAGTCAATTTTACGCCCATCAAAGGACTGTATTATCTCTAAATTCTGGAGGAATTGAGCATGTAATGGAATTCTTTGACTAATGCGTGCTCACTCACTCACACACACACACACACACACACACACACACACACACACACACACACACACACAAATAGACATACCAATTACACACACTGGTCCCAGAGCAGAGAGGAAGACAATGTAAGAAATTGAAGGAGATGAGAGAGAATAACAAAGTTGGGAAAGTGTGTGTGACAAAGAAAGAAAGAAAGGTGGAAGAGGTGAGAGATAGCTGATGTAGTTTATGTTTTTTTTAGGGGGGGGCACTGCCCTACTGTTACCAAGGTAACAAGCAAGGAATTGTGTAGGAATGTGAAGAGACATTGTAAATGAGTGAAAATAAGACACAGAGAGAATTCACAACATCTCACTCTCTCTCACACACAAACACACAGACACACACACACACACATTGTGGCCTGAGTGTGTCAGAATGGTGCATTGGTCATTAATCTGCTGCGGCAGAAGTAATGAGCTCTGTGTTAATTATGACAGGCCCATATGCCTTCACGCGCCTCTCTCCACTGCTCCTGTCACCTGCAGATTTAATCAGGAGATCAGGATGGATGGCAAAGGCCACAACCCACACAGACTTACAGACACATAGACACACACACACACACACACACACATTTGAAATGTGTAGAAGCAGGACATCAGCTGCATTTGTTTGTATGTTTATTTGTTTGAGGGAAGGACGCCATAAGAGGCCATAGACATGATTTCCTCCATTGCCATCTGTGGCTGCTGGAGAGTCAGAAAGAGCCCAGTTCAAAAACGCACCCAAACAACTTCAGCTATAATACATAGAGATACAGTACATCAGACAAGATCAATAGAGCACATTTAACTGTATTGATCAGCGCAACGATGAGCCATGCTAGGCATTTAGGCAGATTATCATCAGATGGATTCCAGGGAAGAGATAAACACACACACACACACACACACACACACACACAGACATAAACACATGCATATAGTGAAAGAAACAAACACGATTGCTGAGGAAAATATATTGCTGCATGTAGCAGCTGTTATACATAAATACAAAGACACACACACACACACACACAAATGCCAGTCCCACACTGCTAAAAGGCTTCCTCAGAGATGGAGCCAGCAGATGGTGACATCAACACACATCCCAGCACTTCTCCTCGTTTACTGTCCTCACACTGAGTAAACTACATTACAGTCAAGGTGAATTGTGCATCTCTGAAATGACCCGTATGGACAGGGGTGGTGTGGCGCAAGTGACCGCAGTGACCAAACAACATATGAGTCCAAGTGCCCTGGGTTCAAATCCGACCTGACATCCTTCACTTCACGTCACTCTTCCCTGTCCTATCTGAATAATGCAAAAGCCCCAAAAGACACTTTTAAAAAAATGACCCATAAGGATGCGAGCCTGTGGATTACTAAGGATCTGATATCTTGAGTGGTATTGAACTAGTCAGGTCTTGTTTAACGCATATGATGGCCATGAGCATTCGCGGGTTTGGATCATCTTGTATACATTTGGTAACATCTGAGGGCCACTATGAGGTCTGTATAAACATTTTTAGGAAATACATTTTTTATTTGTTCTGCTTTACACTTTATAGACCTTTCAGATGTTGTAGAATATCTGTCAAATACAAGGATTTACCAACCCAGCCAGGGGCGTCGGACTGGGGGTAAAACCACTACTGATTATAGGGGCCCAAGGGGAGAGAGGCCCCTTGAAAAGTCTGGAATATATTTAATTTTACCTGGGTTGAAGAAACATGGGGGCCCATCAGGACTGCCTATGCAGGGGCCCAGGATCTTGTGCTATGCCCCTGACCCCAGTCAGACACATATCTGCATCATTTACTTTAATACAGTGTTTTAATCAGTATGGTCCCAAATGCCGTATAGTTTGCTATTAATTACAGTATGCAGTATAAAAAAACTGTTACAGATAAAATAAATATAAAAGAAGCAAACCTGAAAACAAGAAGTCATTTTTCACTTGTTTTATATGCAGCCGGTAACTTCAATCAATGATTATTTTTTATTACTTTTTTTCCGTTTTCCATGAATGTATGGTTTAGTGCCAATTTCAGATACACAGGAGAGGTGTTAAATTCCTTGTGCTGTGGATAGGGGATTTCCCACAGTGGGCAATCAACAACCGAGTCAGTAAAGGCCCATTCACACCAAGAACAATAACGATAACTATAACTATAACCATAACGATAAGCGTTCACACTGAACAACGATAAACAAAGTCTCTCCTTGTGTTAATAAATGTGACGGCTAAAATTCGATGGGTTCTGATTGGCTATTAGCATTTTATCGTTGTGAAAATCGCTCTGAAAGTGATCCCCAACAATATCGTTCTTCATGTCGTTATCGTTATAGTTTATGTGTGAACGTCGTCATTCATATTAACGACAACAATATTTATTTATAGTTATCGTTATCGTTCTTGGTGTGAATGGGCCTTAACACTTTATAATATCAGCACACAATTCATCTTTTTATTAAACATTTGTAAACAATTAGTAAATGGTTTTGCTCAAAATGCACAGTTGATTGAATGAGGTAATAGTTTTTACCTATCACAGGTTATGATTAGCAACCTCATCAAAAAACAACAAGCAGATTGGAGAAACTAATGTTGGAGTAAGGGAATAGTTGAGTGGCTTAGCAGCACAAATAACAGTAGGCTATTCATGATATGGCATGATAAATGTACACTAGGTTATTCACCTTAGTGTAAAAAATATTAATGAGGAGGAACCAGTTATTTTGAGGGAGCAACCAAGATCAGGATCTTTTGTTTCAGTAAGACCTCATCCCAGTCCAGAGCCCTTGTGTCAGTAGGAGCTCAATCTGACAGGATACCGTTGGCAGTATCTCTCACTTTAGAGCCCCACTCCTGACAGGATCTCCTGCTTTAAAACCACACTGCTGGCAGGATCTCCCTCTTTAGAATGTCACCGCTGGCAGGATTTCCTGCTTCAGAACCCCACTGCTGGTAGGATCTCCTGCTGATGGCACACACACATAAGTCGAGGGCTTTTCCAGGAGGCTGCTGGAACTCCTCCTCCACCAAAGCCACGTCTCCAAGCAGGGAGAAAACCAACCCTGGATCTGCACCGGGATCATTAAAGCAGCCATCATTTACTGATGTGCAAGTAAAATGGACTAATGCTGTTCTCATGGCCTGTAATTTGGGGGATTAAATCAAACTCATGGGGAGAAAAAAGAACAATCAGCTGCAGACTATGACTGTGTGTGAACTGCAGACAGTGTGTGAACTGCAGACAGCACATCTCAGATGGGGGCTGTCCCTCATGTTTGTCTTTTTTTTGTGAGAAGCCCATGATTTCCCTATAGAGAAAAAGGCTGCAATTTCCATAGAGGAAACCGTATTTTCACTGTGTAGAACATGGCATAGTTTTAGAGAAGATAGGCATAGTTTCACTCAAGAGAATATGGCCATAGCTTTACTGAAGCACAGTTATTTAGTGAGCAGTACAGTGTGTGGGTCTGAAGTCTGAAGGTATCACTTAAGTGTAAGCTGTCACATCACTTCCTGTGTCTTGTGTCCCACTTTGGTGGAGACGATGATGGCTATGGTCCAGCCGTGAGGAGAGGATAGGAGAGGAAAGGCGAGGAGAAAGACATCTTTTGTCTTTATTCTCCCAATGTTACATATTAGTCCCATCATACTCCACTTTATAATAAATAAATACCCCCCCCCCCCTCTCTCTCTGACACACACAAACGTAGACACACACACAGACACACACACACGCACACACAAAGCAGAACACTTGTAACCAAACCAACAGAGAGGTATAGCTCCCTCTTCTGTCTACTTCTGAGAGCTTTTAACATGTTACTCTTCAACAGAGACATCTACTTTCTACTTTCACATTTCAACATTCATCACAGCACAGACTATCACAGCTTTCAATGGAGGGAAATCCAAGAGAGAGGAAATGCTTATCAATGCTAAACCCCTCCAGCAGCATTGAAAGAGTGAAAAGGGCGGACTGAGAGGTGTGTGTGTGTGTGTGTGTGTGTGTGTGTGTGTGTGTGTAACACATGGGCAACATACAGCCCACAAACTACTTTAATGTAGCCCACAGCAACATTGAATCACTGCTGTTCCACTGTGTTCTGTATGCCAGTGGCAAGTCTAAATGCAGCCTACTGCTATAAACTTCAGTCCAACAGAGGGCACTGTCTATAATTGAAATTGTGCTAAGAGTAATAAGATTACTCTTCCTCACTGTACTCAAATCACAGGTTTAATGAAAGTCTAGTGCTTGCAATGGCAAACAGTCAGTGAAATTTTAATGGATATGGCAAATAAGAGAGATGTTGACTGTAATACATGTTTTGTGATGACTGCCAGTTCAAAAGTAATATGTTTAATTCGCTAAAAAAAAATTGCTATCTTTAAAGTATACAACTTAACAACCATTTCAATATGAAGAATATTAAGTTATGTCATAAATCTGTCTTCATGCACAAGAGAGACAAAGCCTTGAAATCATGTAAGTAACACAATGCAATGTGTTTCTTCGGCATATTTGTTGTAATGACATAAAGCTTGGTATAGGTAAAGGCCCACTGTAATCAAGTAGCATCATTTACTGTAACAGCAAAATGGATTTTGTCTTTCAATCAGCTGCCAAATGTTTGGCTCACAACTTACTTTATCGAAGTCAGTATGGCCCTCTGGAGAGTCTCTTGACACACACATACACCCACCCACACACACACACACACACACACACACACACAGAGAGACATACACATACACTGCTCCAGATGGGGTAACATAAGAGATAGTCAGGTTCTGTCTTAAAGACTTCATAGCTCTTACTAACTATGTGAAAATGAAAACAAATTAAGAGACAAATCATCCTCCCTGTGTTTTCGTCAGTGTCTTTGCCGTTTGAGTTTGTTTTGACAGCCCTTTCACATCATTGTCACAATGAATAAGTATTCCACTTCCTCACAGAGTGTCTGTAATTTTCTCAAGTCAACATTCAAAAGTTCACAGAGTTGCTGTGTCGTTTATAATTCAAAACAACCTCTGTTGTAATTATAGCCTCTAAAGTTCTGGGGTAGGCTGTCTAATGAACGAACGAACAAAACAAAAGCACACACGCACGCACGCACACACACACACAGAGGTACAAGGTTTTAATAGAACTATAAACACATTAAGGGGAAGAATGGCAAGGACCACAGGGAGTCACTGTGACTGTGGAGGTAGAGTAGAAACTGTTTTTAGATAAGGAGGGAGGAGAGGGGAGGGCAGGAAAGGTGACAGGAGGAGATGGGAGGGGATTAGAAGAGATGAGATGAGATGAGAGGAAAGGAGATGGGAGGGGAGGGGAGGAGATGAGATGAGTGGAGAGGAGATGACAGGGGAGGAGAGGAGATGAGAGGGGAGGAGATGAGAGGAGAGGGGAGGAGAGGAGAGGAGATGGAAGAAGAGGAGAGGAGAAGGGTGGGATAAAGAGGAGAGGAGAGGGGCACTGGGGAGACACAATCAGAGAGACATGAGAAGATGAACAGGAGGATGACAAAAGGAGAGGAGGAGAGTGGGGAGAGAAGACATGAAGAATGAGTGAAAGAGAAGAAGAAGAAGAAGAAGGAGTGAAGGAGAAAGAGAACATAGAGAGTGACAGATGTGACTTGCTTTTGTACGAGAGAGAGAGAGAGTACTCCTTTATTTCCACAAGTGGACCCCTGCTATTTGAATTGATGGAACTCTGCTCAGTCAAACCTCTGATTTCATGCTCACAGACAGACACTGTGATCAGAACAATCTGCCACCGAACTGGTGATCTGAATCAGTGCCTTTGTATATCAAATGGTAATGTATATAACATTGCCTTGTTCTTGCTGTTTTGGACTGTGAAACGTTTTCACCGGAGACGAGAATGGCATCTATTATCATTACAAAGCTCATTGACTTTTATTTCAAAACTCAACAACAACCAATGTAAAGTGAATGAGCTTGGAATAAGCTAACACTAGACAGCCAGATGAGCTATAAAACTGAAGATTATTTGAAATGCCATCACTATCTCCTCTGGTAGTAGTAGTAAAGTGCTTGCATCCATTTTCGGCCACAGTGAATACTAAAAATATTGAAAGCATGCTGGGTGAACGAGTCTTGAGTCAGAAGAAAGAATAAAATGCATGTTAACAAGTGCAGTAATGGCGGTCGCTCTCAGTCAAAGGCGGGGATCATACTGAAAATACCAATGTGGCTGCGGTAAAGGGTATTATGTATTATTTTATTGGTAAGTGATTAGTAAGTATTAATTTCTGTACGACAGAAAGTATCATCCCACTAACATTGATGAGCCTCGCAGTACACCTTGAAAGTTGAACCAAGTCATATCACTAACACAATACTAGCCGGACCAACCATTGTGCTGCCGAACCAGAGCGAACAATAGAGAATCTTCAGCTTGCTGCTGGTCAGTGTGAGTATTAAAAGCAAGCACATACTGTGTGGGGGATTCTCGGAAATCTCAGAATTGAAAAGGAGAAATGTCCTCCTTGGTCAGGTTCTCTAAATAGGGTCAGTCGCTTTCCTCCTGTTCATCTGGCTGTCTGCTGCCTGGTACAGTAGGGTCATTGGCGTCCACAGTCCCACTGTCCACTAGAAGGGTTTCTCTTTCTCTCTCTGTCTCTCTCTCTCACACACACACACATAAACACACACACATGCAGATCATGACCCCATGCTGATCCGCCTCACAGCACAGTCTCCCACTCCTACCCAGGGACTCTAGGATTGCAGTCATGTTGTACAGAAAAAAAGACACACACTCTCAAAATCAACACGATTCAATTGGAAGCTCATCATTCGCTTTGGGAGTGCAGGTTTGTTCCTTGTGCAGACTAACACTCAGCCCTGAATACTAACACACACACACACACAGACACATTATACTAACATACAGTGCTGAAGTCACTTCCCCCTCTCCTGTCAGACGTCAAGGTAACCTCCCACAGGGTCAGCAGTAACATCTAAACGTCTGTGAACAGTGTCAGATGTGGCGATAGTCGTCCCCTACCTGCAGGCTGCGGGTCTGTTTATGTTGCTTATTGCATATAAACATTGGAAGCGAGCCAGTGTGTGTCTGTGTGTCTGGATATGCCTGTGCCTCGGTGCATTCCTACTGTCATTGCAGCATGTCCCTCAAACCGTCCCCAGAGCCACCAGGAGTGAAAAGGTATTCCAGTCAGCCTATATCTCACCAGCCCCAATTCCCTGCCCAATCTACACACCTTTCGCACAGCACAGAGTGTGCTGTGTGTTTGTGTGTCTGTGGATGAGATGTGTGTGTGTGTGTGTGTGTGTCTGTAAGAGAGAGAGAGAGAGAGAGAGATAGCGGGAAAGTAAGAGAGGGAAAGTGAGTGTGTGTGTATGTGTGTTTTGTGTGTGTGTGTGTGTGTGATACAGAGGAGAGTGGGAAAGAGAAAGAGAACATTTTGATGGCGGAGAGCTTTGTGTGTGTGTGTGTGTGTGTGTGTGTGTGTGTGTGTCAGGACAATCTCTCCCTCTCTCATATGACTGAGTAAGGGCCACTGTGTGGGGATTAGAGGAGGTCACATTCAGCATGATGTGGACTGATGAGCAGGCTCCAGTTGTCCCCTGTGTGTGTGTGTGTGTGTGTGTGTGTGTGTGTATGGGTGTGTTTGTGTGCCATGAAGCAAACTGATGACCAGGTGGGGGGTGGGGGGTAGAGCTCTAGCAGGTGTTGCCTGTGTCAGAACACCTACATGTGACCTCTACTGGTAACATGGTGAAGGTGACGTAAACAAGATGTGTGTGTGTGTGTGTGTGCAGGGTACAGCTCAGTAGGGCTTGAAGGGGACGAAGGGGAAGGAGGCGATTGGCCAGGAGAGAAGGGGCCTCTTCATCACAGCAGATTGCCTGTCGGAGACGCGCCGGGTGACCATGCATCGCACTTGGACGCCCCTGTATCCCCAATCCGTTTGCCATCGCTTTCCATCAGGCCCTAATGGAGTCCCCAGGAGCTCTGTGTATGTGTGTGTGTGTATGTGTGTGTGTGTGTGTGTGGGTGTGTGTGTGGGTGTGTGTATATGTGTGTGTGTGTGTGTGTTTGAAAGTGTGTGTGTGTGTGTGCGTGCGTGCGTGCGTGCGTGAGTGTGTCTTTCTCTCTCTCTCTGTGTGTGTGTGTGTGTGTGTGTGTGTGTGTGTGTGTGTGTGTGTGTAAGGGTGTAAACCATTTGGCCCCTGCTGGGTGCCCCTGTGTGGCATGATCGATGTCTGGACGAAAAGATGTGAAAACCAGTTAAAATCCAGAAAACAAGGATAAACACGACTGAAGTACTAGAAGCTTCCATTCTCCATCTTTTCCTCTACCCCCCCCCCTTCCTCACACACATGCTTTGAGTCTTCAAGGAGCAAAGACACAAACACACACACTTTGAGTCTTCACTTTCTTAACTTGGAAATGATTCTCAGAATGAGGTTCATGCTGGTAATCTTCTCTAATTGTCCACTGTTGGTGAGCGCAGTCTCATCTTCGCTGCTGAAGCCAGGTTCACCGCTCAGTTCATAAGGAAGAGGAGTGTTTCAACTCAGCTGTGTGTGAACGTGTGAGTGATGACTGCCTGCCTGACTCCGAGATCAGAGGAGCTTAAAGTGATGCCTTGAACCAATTAGGCGGGTTGAGGGAACATCTGAAGAAGGTTCCGGGTTCTGTGTTTCTCTGTGAGTAATGAAGTTCAGAGATCTGTAATGAGCTGCTGCTTCAGAGGACGCCATGGAGACTCACACAGAGGCTGTGTGAAGGTGAGATGCGATCTCATTTAAAGAGTAACTGTCAGGGAGAGAGAAATGCCTTTGAAACGTCTCTGCTTTTCCTCTAAGCTTCTGTTCACCTCACTTTAAGATGGGAGAAAGTAGTTTTCTCAAAAAGGTAACTCAAGTTGTTCAAAGTATTCCAGTGATTGGCCATTTTTCAATGTCCACCATACACAATGCATATTCATTAGTCAGGCAGTCCTAGGGAGAGGTCAGACGGGGCAGTTTGCCGCTTGGAAAACACAAGATGCACTATGTTTTAATAAAAGGCAATGATGGCAGGCACTATTTCACTTGGAGCTTAACTTTTTTTCAATTTGAGGCGCAGACCCACTCATGAAGCTGCTTCCCTTGGCTTGGCCTGCCTCTGCTCTCACTCTGAGTTCACAGTGATGTGAGAGGGAGAGAGAGAGAGAGAGAGAGAGATGGATGTATAATACATACTTGGAGAGAAAGACAAGGAGACAAGTAGAGGCTCAGTGAGGAGGTATATTTGGTTCATTGTATGTGTGTGTGTGTGTGTGTGTGCGCGCGTGTGTGTGTTTGTCTCTCTGTGTGTGTTTGGACCTGTCTCATACATACTCTCACATTTCGAAAGCACAAGAACTATGTTTTAGGAGTTACTAACTCAATGGCATACATACCACTGCAGTGCAATGATGAGAGGAAAGACACTTCTTTCTCCTCTCTCTCTAAAATCACTCAGTTTCACACCGAGTCCAACGCCACTGGAGCTGTCAGAGCTAGTCTGAGGCGTTTGGCTGAGGTCTGACACCCCAGAAAGGTGGTGTGTGATTGCTGGAGTATAATTTGGCAGTGTTGACTGCAGAGAGGAAGCAGAGTAAATTAACTTTGTCTTGATCATGATCAGCCTGAGTCTGACTTGATTAGTTCTGCCTTGTGTATACTTTGTATTCACATTCAGCGCAAAGCTGAGGGTAAAGCTGATTTCAGTGGCCTTCATCTGCCAAAAAACGATACAACCTTCGGTCAGAGACACTCAAAAGCACCCCCAACCACCACCACCAATATACATTAACCAGTAGAGGAGGAGGGGAATTTGTGTGTGTGTGTGTGTGTGTGTGTGTGTGTGTGTGTGAGAGAGAGAGAAAGAGAGAGAGAGAGAGACAGAGAGACACACAGCGAGAGAAGTATGAATTCGTAAGTCTGTGCCCTCATGTGTGTGTGAGTGTGTGCGTGCCTGTGTGTGTGTGTGTGTGTGTGTGTGTGTGTGTGATGGTTCAGGGGGTCCCTGAGGGGCGGTGAAGAGTGTGTGCTGCCATATGGTGAGAGGAAATATAATGAGATCTTACATCTGTTAGCCTGCACCTTACGTGCCAGAAGAACAAAACTCATGTTTAATAAAGAATCACACTTCCCTTTATGGAGGGCACAAAGTCAAAGCCTACAGCTGCTGAACTCTTTGTAGCAGGAAGAAAACAAAGATGGGGGAGTCAAAGATGGAGCATCAACCAACTGCCTGACTGAGTCAAAAGGCATCCTGCTGCCTGACAGCGTGAAGAAGCACCCTACTATCTAAGTCAAACAGCACCATGCTACCCGACTAAGTCGAACAGCTCCCTACTATCTAAGTCAAACAGCACCCTGCTACCCGACTAAGTCGAACAGCACCCTACTATCTAAGTCAAACAGCACCCTGCTGCCTGACAGCGTGAAGAAGCACCCTACTAGCTAAGTCAAACAGCACCTTGCTACCCGACTAAGTCGAACAGCACCCTACTAGCTAAGTCAAACAGCACCTTGCTACCCGACTAAGTCGAACAGCTCCCTACTATCTAAGTCAAACAGCACCCTGCTACCCGACTAAGTCGAACAGCACCCTACTATCTAAGTCAAACAGCACCCTGCTACCTGACTCAGTTGATCAGCCTTCTGCTACCTGACAAAGTTGAACAACACCCTACTATCTCACTAAAGTCAAAAAGTAACCTGCTACCTGACTAAGTTGAACAGCAACATGCTACCCCATTACTGTAAGTCAAGTAAGTGTGTGTGTGTGTGTGTGTGTGTGTGCGTGCAGGCGTGCATGCGTGCGTGTGTGTGTGTGAATGTTTCATCTGTCAGAAGGCAGTGCCACATAGGCCTATCACCCTTTCAAAGATGCCATCCCCAGAGGGACACATAGGCATCTCTTGCCTTTGTAATACATGGCAGCTCAGAAGAGAAGCATGTTACTGAATGTATCTGAGTAGACACGAGTGGGATAGAGGTTTATATTCCACATTAGATAGCACTAAAAATGTAGGGCTGTGAGCACTGATTGGTTGTAGTTTCCCAATCTCTCCTCTAATTGGCTTGAATCTCTTAACATGTCTGATTGGCTGTATCTTTAATGTCTTTCCTAATTGGTTAGAGTATGTCGCCTCCTCTGTTTTGGTATTTTGGACCCAAACCCCAAGATTGCCAAACAGTGCATAGTAGATCCACAGCTGCACTCAGTTTGGGACAGGAAGTAAATGCCCCCACCATGTGTGGGTGTCTGTATTTTTAGGTATGGATATTTGAATGTTTGTGTGGGTCTGTGTTATTGTGGAATGTTAAATGTACCGTCATAGAAGCTTCACAGCTAATTTAATCATACAATAACTTGCTGTACTGGCTCTAATGTTTATTCAAATTGGCTAAATTACACTAACTCCTTCTTCTGGCTGCACAGCCCAGAAACCTGAAGAGAGCTGACCCAAACCCAAACCCCAAACGCTGGCATGCAGCGCCCAAATAGCACCCAGATGGGCACAGGAAAACAGATGCCCACAGGTGCCTGATAGTCTGCCAGGAGCCATCCTCACATATCACCCTGGCACAGCTGCGTGCCCCTGGGGGGTTGGCGCCTTGGCACATTCAGGGACTCTTATCACGCCAAGTTAATGTGGGGCTCTGGGGCAGAGCCGCTTCGAGCCTCTCGGGCAGATGTGCCCAACACAGACAGCTGTGGGGAGGAGAGGAGAGGCCAGGGGAGAGAGAGGGGGGGGGGATCTAAAGTTTCTCCTTTCAGTGGGTAAGAGAGAGAGAGAATCAAAAGTTTCTCCTCTCAGTGAGTAAGAAAGAGAGAGAGGGGGAAGTGTGTGTGTGTGTATGCATTCTCCTTATCCTCTTTAGTTAAATGAGTGTGGAGTATTCCCCCTCTCCCCCATGGTTGAGTGTGTGTAATTTTGTCCTTGCCTGTTGTGCCTGGTGTATAGAGATAGCAACAGGTCTGCTGGTATGTGATTTATGTGAATATCTGTGTGTGTGTGTGGTTGTGGTTGTGTGTGAATATCTGTGTGTGTGTGTGTGTGTGTGTGTGCGTGCGCGCATGTGCATGCATTTATCCAGGCAGATGGCTGTAGCAATGCAGACAACATGGGCCTCCAGATCCCTATCTCTATCTAATCCCTCCACGCTGAGAATGGAGGAGAGTCTCTGGGAGAAGCTCCCATTGTGACAAAAGACAGAGACGAGTTGGTAGAAAGACTACAACAGTCAAAATGAACAGACTGATATCTGTGGTGATTCAGCTAATAGAGACGAGAGTGGAGAATGCTGTATATTCAATTCAATTTCAATTCAAGGTTGCTTTATTAGCATGACTGTAAGTACAGTGTTGCCAAAGCACAATTAATGTAAAACAGCACAACAATTAGAACATTGACAGCATTAAGGGAAACAGTAACATGTAACATGAAAAGTTGTGTGTATACCCTCCCTTTCTCTCTCTCTTTCACACACATACACACACACGTAGGCATGTGATCTCACACACACACACACACACACACACACACACACAGCATATACACATTATAACACAGTACAGACATTAGGTCGGGCATTATGGCAAGGTGTCCGACTCACTGTCCCTCATGTCATGGCAAGCTGCAACGTATTTTGCAGCCAGTGGAGCAGTCAGTCCTTCTCCTAGCAGGTGGGCCAATTTATCAGAGTCTAAGGGAGCTAAAATTTGGAATTTTATTTGAGAATTGTAGAAAAATGTGACCACAGAGCTGCTGCTCTTTAGGAAGCCATTTTTTTTTGCACCGGCCTTTCTCTATGGCAAGGCTGTGGTCACTTAGCCTGTACTTGGTAAGAATCTGTCTCTGCTTTGTATCTCTGACGGTGGAGAGGTACTCTACCAATTCATAATCTCGTTTTAGTGACAAGTAACATTATAATTTGGATTGTGATTTTGTTTGATCATCCCAATGTTCCAGATATTTTTTCTTACTTTGACAGCGAAGCGGCGGTCATATAGGTTTAGTCAGATTTTTTTTTTTTTTCCTTTTTCGCATGCCCAAATTTCCGTCAATGATTCCCAGGACACTGAAAGACCGGGGTACACGAAACTTGGTGGGCATGTTACCCCACATGGATAGCATGGAACCATCGTTTTTCATTTTGATCTGTAGCCCCCCCGCTGGACTGGACCCCCCGAAAGGAGGGTAGGGCAGACACAGTTTTCTGTGAATATCTCGAAAACCGTAGGGTTTAGGAGGACCATTTTTTTTTGTATGTTGATTTCCATGTCTACCCATTCCATAACCACTCATTTCATGTATAGCGCCACCTAGTTAAACACAAAAAAGTAAAAATGAGGTGTTGTAATTGAAGGTATTTGTGACCTAACATAGTCAAAACTGCACGAAATTGGAAGTGTAGGATCATTATGACACCCTCTGTAAGCACGCCAAGTTTTGTGGAATTCCGTTCATGGGGGGCCACACAATAAATTAATTTATGTTACTATACACCAACTGGCCTGTAGGTGGCCGGAGACAGTTTTCTGTGAATATCTCGAGAACCGTAGGGCCTAGGAGGTCGACCTTTTTTATGTATGTTGGTCTTAAGGGGGCATGTCAACCCATCCCATTACCACTTATTTCATGTATAGCGCCACCTAGTTAAAAATTAAAAAGCAAAAAATTAGGTGTTTTCATCACAATATTTCTGGCTGACAAGGTCAAAACTGCACGAAATTAAAAGTGTAGGATCATTATGACACCCTCCGAATGCATGCCAAGTGTTGTGTACTTTCGTTCATGGGGGGCCTTACAATAAAATAATTTATGTGTACATTTAGTGACGTACACCAACAAGGATTCCCGGGACACTGAAAGACCGGGGTACACGAAACTTGGTGGGCATGTACCCCCACATGGCTAGCATGGAACCGTCATTTTTCGTTTTGATCTGTAGCCCCCCCCGCTGGACTGAACCCCCCGAAAGGAGGGTAGGGCAGACACAGTTCTCTGTGAATATCTTGAGAACTGTAGGGCCTAGGATGACCATTTCTTTCCGTATGTTTGCCTCCAGGGGTCATGTTAACCCATTTCATGTGCACACATGTGCACAAACAGATACACAGATCTAGTTAATATAGATATTGAACAGGGTAGGACTCAAACTACAGCCCTGTCTCCCCACGCCCCTGAGTGAAGTATTCTGTTCTGCTGCTATCAATTTTCACAGCGCATTTGTGCAGCGCATATACATGGATTTGATTATATCATATATTTTACCCCCTACACCACTTTGTAAAGTTTTATAGAATAATCCATTCTATTTTATAGAATAATCAATCCATCAAATTGAGTCAAATGCTTTCTTAAAATCAACAAAACAAGCGAAGATTTTACTTTTGTTTGCTTGAATAACATGTTTGTTAATTAGGGTGTGTAGGGTGTAAATGTGGTCAGTGGTACGATGTTTTGGTAAGAAGCCAATCTGACCTTTACTCAAGACATTGTGTTCGGTAAGGAAGTCCTGTAGACGGGCATTTAGAATACAGTATATACAGTATATCTTAAATAGTATAATACAGTATATACAGTATATCTTAAACATATCCAGTACCTCACAAAGTGTTGCACACACACACACACACACACACACCACATTTGTTTCCATCGAGCGTCCACCATTGTTGACTCTGATATTAAAGTCATATTGTCTTTCGCGTGAACCTGTTATTGATGACCTACTCCAGTGTAAAACTTTTGGAAGTGCTTTTGGATTTAAAGTCACTGGAAGGCGTAGATAGACATGGGGCAAATGCAAGGGTACCATTTCAATATATATTGAGAATATGAAAAACAGTATTACTTTAAAAGTGAAATTTTCAGACACCTTGAGCACAACAGCACACACAGGCCTAGATTAGAATGAGAGAGAGAGAGAGAGAGAGAGAATTTAACATTTCTTTTATGCTGCAATCAAACATGTGAGTTGAATGTGAAAGAAGTCTTTTGAGCCAAAGAGCCAGCCAGAGCCACACTTCTGCTCACACATTTCCATCCATCACACAGTGACAGAAGGCAGAAGGTGGAAAACTGGGTCACACACACACACAAATGGATGTACACACAGCTCACTTGAATCCACACAAAAACACAAGGCCAACCAGATGTAAATTTAGACACACACACACACACACACACACACACATAAAGACACACAGGTTCTGGCAGGGTCACAGCAGGACACATCAATGGCCCAGTGGAGAAGGTGAGGAGGTGCTTCTAACAGCTGTCTCTCTCTCTTTCTCTCTCTCTCTCTCTCTATCCCTCTCTTTCTTTCTCTCTAATTATCAGCAGGCAGATGAGTGGGCAGCACCTGGGTTTTGTTTCCACACTGGAGAAACCCTGGCATCTGGACAGATTGGCATCAAGGCCACAGGCGACACACACACACAACCACCACACACACATATATGCACACGCCCGCACACACACACTTATACACACATTTGAGGTTCTTGAGGTTGTTCCAGTTCTCTCACCTGGCCTGACCTGATGCTGCCTCCCACACACACACACACACACACACACACATACACACTGCAGCTGATTGAAGGGGGAGCATATTAAAGCTGGAGAGAGGTGTGTGTGAGAGGTCTCCCTCTAGCACACACGGGCAACATACGGCCCGCGGGCCACATCCGGCCCGTGGGTTTTCCCTGACCGGCCCGCGTAAGGTCCGTGAAAGAACAATAGATAGATAGATAGATACTTTATTGATCCCCAGGGGAAATTCAAGGTCTCAGCAGCAGCATACATAGAACACAAACACATACTTTAACAGCAGAAAGAGTAATTAAAGTATATAATATAAAAACACAACTAAGCAGTAAGGACAGTAGAAGATAAAGAATATGCTAAATATACTAAAATACAAATTATACTAACACTTAATACAATATATAAAAATATACTAAAATACAAATTACAAAAATACAAATTATACTAACACTTAATCTAAATCAATTATAAAAACAGTATCCACATAGTGGTGATTAATAAATCAGAGGCGCTTGCAATGACTGAGGCAGGGACTGAGCCTGTGATTCTCTGTGCATAGTAAGGTATGGTAAGGTGCTCTAAGGTGCTCTGTGTGAATGAGTGTCATGGTGGTAGTGCAATGGTGATAGTGGTCATGGTGATAGTGCAAATGAGTAAGTCAACAGTGCAACAATGCAGAAATAAAGTAAAGTAAAGTCTATATATCTATATATTTAACTATTTAAGAAAATGTATAAGTGTGGCCACAGTTCAGCTGTGGCATGGGGGGGGGGGGGGTTATGCATATGTGCTGATGTGCTAATATAGCACGCAAACAGTGAGGCATAAAGACAGTGGTACAAGTGGCTAGTGGACAGACAGTACCAAACATGGAGGGGGTGAAGAGGCAGACAGACTATGCAGAGAAGTCTATCTCTCCTCTTCCCTTAAGTGAGGCATTGAACAGTTCAATGGCCCTGGGGACAAATGACTTTCTCAGTCTGTCAGTTGTGCAAGGCAGTGAGCGAAGTCTCCAGCTGATCAGGCTCTTCTGCTTAACAATAGTGCTGTGGAGTGGGTGACACTCATTGTCCAAGATGTTGATCAGTTTGTTCAGGGTCCTTTTGTCAGATAGTGAAGTGATGCTGTGAATGGGCTCGCGGTACCCTGGGTGCGGGTGAGGCAAGGCTGGACTTTGGGAGGTGGAAGGAGGCTCACCAGGCAAGATGTACAAGCATAGGTGGTGGTTTATTCTTAAAAAGGTGCAGTTCCATGAATACCCACACGGGGTGAAATGCCAAACGTAGTATTGCAAAATAATCCAAAAATAACCAAAGATGCAAATTAAATAAATGTCCAACAAAAATACTGGGCTTTTAGCTATTAGCTTGTAGCTCCCGGTTTGGCACAAGCACAAAAAAAAAACATATCTTTAGCCAGTCAAAAAAACACAAGTCAGCAGAGCATGGTACTTACAGCCCATCAGCATTTAGCTCTCACCCCAACGCTCCCTTGAACAGAAATGAGGCTCCCTTTTAACAAGGAAACCCCTCCCTTACAAATTGACACCAATCAGAGCCAAGTGGCTCACCCCATTTCCCCCGTACAGGTAAGTATATCACACAAAAGTATTTACACAAACAATAAATCCCTCTAAATCAAAATATACATAATCACGATTATCCACCACCAATATACATTCATAACAACATAACAACAAGGAAATAAACATTCATATCATGGCTAAATGCACGCCACCCCCCCCCCACCCCCAATGTTCACAATGCACGCTCCCACAGCTCTGAGGCTGGAGAGAAAACCCCTCCTCTCCCAGCGAGCGCGCTTCGCATGGGCAGATGAGCTGGAAGCGGCAGACAGGTAAGTTGGGTATGCTTGTGTTCGTGGCTATGGGGAAATGAACGGTGGAAAATGAGACATGGCAGTGGGGCCCTCACTACGTGTCAAAGATGGTATGTAAATTACTTTGTAATGCAGAAAGGAAAAATGATAAATGAGTGCGTTTCCCTGTCGCGGTGCTCTGTGCGTGAAAACGCCAAAATGCGAGGCTGTTGCAATGGCGCCACAAACTTTTCCCCAGTCCTGGCATGTTGCCCAAGTTCCCAGCAAACATACCAACATTGTCCATAAGCATTACATTGTTCATCAAAGTCCTGGTGTGTTTCATACGTGTATGTGTGTGAGTGTATGCGAGTGTGCGTAAATATGAACGTTAATACGAACTCCGCGTTGCGCTTTGCTTGCGCAACGTAACCAGGGTACCTGCTGCGAGTATCCTCGCAAAACGCTACTCTATCAAGAGTTCACAGCGTGGCAGTGAGGAGGGGGGAGATCACCTCCTCACAGATGCACTCCAGTTCAGCTCCAACTACAGAGCCAGCTTTCCTTACCAGCCTGTCAATTCGCCCCACATCCTTCTTCCTTGTGCTTCCTCCCCAGCATACTACTGCATAGAAGAGGACGCTGGCAACAACAGACTGGTAGAACATCCTGAGGAGCTTACTGCACACATTGAAGGACTGCAGCCTCCTCAGGAAGTACAGCCTGCTCTGCCCTTTCTTGTAGAGTGCGTCAGTGTTGGCTGACCAGTCCAATTTATTGTCCAGGTGGAGACCCAGATACTTGTAGGTGCTAACCACCTCCACATTGACCCCATCAATGTGGACTGGTAGCAGAGTGGGCTTAGACCTGCGGAAATCCACCACCATCTCCTTGGTCTTTGAAGTGTTAAGTTGAAGATGATTGAGTTTGCACCATTGCACAAAGTCCTCCACCAGGCTCCTGTACTCCTCCTCCTGCCCATTCCTGATACATCCCACAATTGCAGTATCATCAGAAAACTTCTGCATGTGGCATGACTCGGTGTTGTAGCAGAAGTCAGATGTGTACAGGGTGAACAGGACTGGAGAGAGCACAGTTCCCTGTGGCGCTCCGGTGCTGCAGATCACAGTGTCAGAGAGACAGTTCTTCAGTCTGACGAACTGTGGTCGCTCGGTCAGGTAATCTGTAATCCAGGTTACCAGGTGAGCGTCCACACCCATCTGCAAGAGCTTGTCTCCCAATCTGAGGGGCTGGATGGTGTTAAAAGCACTTGAGAAATCAAAGAACATGATTCTCACAGCACTTTTCCCCTTGTCCAGGTGGGAATGTGTCCTGTGTAGAAGATAAGTGGTGGCATCGTCCACGCCCACTTTCTCCTGGTAAGCAAACTGTAACGGGTCTAGTGCATGGCGTACCTGGGGTCTGAGCATGCCTAAGACCAATCGCTCCATTGTCTTCATCACATGTGATGTAAGAGCGACAGGTCTGCAGTCATTAAGCTCACTAGGGTGTGGCTTCTTAGGGACAGGGGTGAGACATGATGTCTTCCACAGTGTTGGAACTTGTCCAAGGCGTAGGCTCAAATTGAAGATGTGCTTCAGTGGCTCCCCCAGTTCAGCAGCACAGGCCTTGAGTAGCCTTGGGCACAGTCTGTCAGGCCCAGCTGCTTTATTGCTGCGCAATTTCTTAAGTTGGACTGTCACTTGATCTTTTGTAATGGTGAGGGGTGTAAGGGGAGGGGAGGGGGAGGGGTGCATCTGGGATCTGTGTGTCTGATGGCTGTTGACTGAGGTCGTTGTCACCTCATTGTTCATGATCGCCATGTGGGGGAGGTGTGCAAAATCCAGTGATGGTGGGGATACGATAGCCTGTGATGATGGAGGTGAGTGTTGCGCTGGTATTGAGGGGGTGTGAGGGTGGGGGCTGTGGGATGGTGGACAGACCACCGCCATTGGAGCTGGAGCAGGGCAGTCAAACCAATAGTTGACAATAGTCAAGAGCCTAGCATAGAGATAATGCACGCAAATCAATATCGTTGCTTTTATTTTGAAAGCGACTGCTATTTGTACGCCCATACATTTGTGCGTGGATGCATACGAGGTGAACACCCTCACTGATGTGCTGGTGAATAGAATTTATGCTTCTGCGTCGACACAATGCAGTTGCCTTTACATCTGCGTAAACCTTTCAAAGTTTTGTGTCTCCTGTGTCTGCGTCACTCACCACCGCAACGGTTATTAGAATTTCAAACTCCTACTGCTGTTCGTTGGCGATACGAAGTGTTAATTTCAAAACGTTACTGACAGATAGACAGTTTATAATCGGATAACCCCGTCATTGTAACCAGAATTTAGAGTTTATTTGCAAAGCTTAAGTTAGCGAACTAGTATGATGCTACTACCCACAGGTTGCGTGAAGCAGCCGGCTCAACACACAGAGCGAGTTGACTAATCACAGTTTTGTGTATAAAAGTAAAGCAAAAACATTAGCCTACATTTTCAAAATAGTTTTCTTTGTGCATGTTGATTAACTAATGACAGCCTACTATTGTCTGCTCCACATTTTCATAGTCTAATTCTGCATAGAGTTTTGGTAATTTGGTAATAACGATGGTAATTATTTAATGATGAGTGTTGATGAAATGGTGGCACAGGCCTCACTGATTCACATTTTCATGGCCTAGCCTAATTATATAGATATTGTACTACTTTTTTATATCAGTCTTTGAAAACTGAAAAATGTCAAAAAATATTTTTCAAGAATCAGGATTAAATACTGGACATATACACTTAATGTTATACAAGAACAGAACAGAATTGAGTTCAGACCTGAGTTTGGTATTTTGGGTCCGGCCCTCCTCAACAGTCCCAGTTTGTCATGTGGCCCCTTGGGGAAATTAGTTGCCCACCCCTGCTCTAGCAGGACTTTCTGTAGCCCTTTCAGCAGCCTGGCAGCAGCAGTGTGGAAGGGCAGCATGCTGAGAAAAGGCTCGCTGGTCTTGGGAGGGGTCAGGCTGACAGAGAGGCAGCAGAGAGAGAGGGACGTTGGTGTGGGGATGAGGCAGAGAGGGACGCTGGTGTGGGGCAACAGAGAAAGAGAGAGAGAGAGAGATGTTGGTGTGGGGCAGAGAGAGAGAGATGTTGGTGTGGGACAACAGCATTGGTCTTGAGAGATGGACGTTGGTGTGTGGCAGCAGAGAGAGAGAGAGAGAGAGAGAGGTGTTAGTGTGGGGCAACAGAGAGAGAGATGTTGGTGTGGGGAGAGAGAGAGAGAGAGAGAGAAAGAGATGTTGGGGCAACAGAGAGAGAGAGAGAGAGATGTTGGTGTGGGGAGAGAGAGAGAGAGAGAGAGAGAGAGATGTTGGTGTGGGGCAACAGAGAGAGAGATGTTGGTGTGGGGAGAGAGAGAGAGAGAGAGAGAGAGATGTTGGTGTGGGGCAACACAGAGAGAAAGAGATGTTGGGGCAACAGCATTGGTCTTGAGAGATAAACGTTGGTGAGGGTAGGGCAGCAGAAAGGGTGCGGGGTGGCTGTTCTATCTCAGGTTTGATAAACAGGTATAAACCCAGCAGTCTGCTCCTCATAAGCATCTCAGTGCAACCAAACCCACACAACAGAACCCATTTTAGAGATTCCACCAGCAGAGCCCATAGTAACTGACCCAATGTCTCAGTGCAGGCACTCCCAAAGAACAGATTGTTTTTTAATGGTCCAATCAACAGCACATATTGGTGACCAGATGCCATTTTGGTGACATCCCCAAATTGTCATCATTGGCTGGTACTGAATAGGACAAATAGGTGATTCAGACACACACACACACGCACACACCTTTCAGGGGATATCTATAGGCCAACTACCACCCCCCCCCCCCCCCCCCCCCCCCCCACACACACACACACACACACACACAACTTCCACCTCCTGGTTTGTGACATTACCCCACCCCCCTTTCAAAGGTGGAGTACCCCTGAAACGAATATGTAACAATATCTCTTCTAATACGAACACCAAACTCATCTTCACACCTCGACACCTTTGTACACTGTGTGTGGGACTCATGCAATATTTATGTCTGACTAATTTATCTGCTGCCACTGACCACCCACCCTTTGCAGAAGCCCTGGCAGTGAGGCGTTAAACGTCCCACATACTCGACGCACCCGACCGGTAGCGCGACAATGTGACGTCACAGAAGTGCCGTAACCATTTGTACTCGCCAAGGGGGCAGGCGAATTCCCGGAAGTAGAAGCATCGATGTAGCGATGGTTATCAACTCTCTGCTAACCCCATAGAACACCCATTCATTTAGGATTTTTTTGAACTCCCATAACTTCATATAACATATATCCTGTGCCGATATTGTAGCTTCTGTGTTATCTACATAAACAATAAAAGGCAAAACAAGACTCGACTACCTCGTATGTAACGTTAGGTTCCCGTAAGAAGAATGTTTAGCATTCCGGTTGAAGGGAAGTTAACGCACCGAAGGGAGATACCACACATGATCATCTTCAAAAACAGTCATGCTAAAACAAAACAAAAAAGTTATAGCCTTGAAGCTAATCTTCTTTCCACTTTTCCGACCTACGGTCAATCCATCGAAAACCTCTGAAATGATTATCGTTAGTGCCGTTTTTTTTTTTTTTAAATTAGGTTTACTTGCCTCTATGCAATGCTTTACTTTAACATACAATGCTATATATATGCTATATATACATAGCTTTATTCATGAGTTTCCGTGCTGGCTGGACTGAGCTTCTTATCCAAACAATACCGTTATCCCCCTACGGTGCGTTAGCTTCACTACAACCAGACATGCTAAACATTCTTCTTACGGGAACCTAACATTAGAGTGGTGCAAATAGACCTCTCCAGAATAAGTCGGATGTCCGTAACTTCCGTATCCATCCAACTTCCGGGCATCGATTGTCTATGGGAAATAACATGGCGTTTCGAAATATCATACCGGTAAAACATCTGTAGGTAGCGAAGTAGAAAAAATGGTGGGCAGATTGGCCTACACACTTCTGCCATCTAGTTTCCACTAAACGGCACCGACAATCAAAAAATCCAGTGGAAACTAGATGGCAGAAGTGTGTAGGCCAATCTGCCCACCAGCTTTTTCTACTTTATCACCTACAGTTTGACAGGTACGATCTTTCAAAACGCCATGTTATTTCCCATAGACATTTGACGACCGAAGGTTGGATACGGAAGTTAGGAGGCGGGACTTATTCTGGAGAGGTCTATGGGATTGGAACATCTGCACATGAATGACAGAGTGAATACAAGACACATTCATATTAATGTCCTCCATCACAAAGAGAATCTCTCTCTCTCTCTCTCTCTCTCTCTCCCTCCCTCCATCATTTCACTGGCTTCCTCCTACTATCCCTCTGTCAATTTATTAGACCAGAAACCACTTATACCATGTCCACATGCACACACTCACTCTGTCTTGCACGCCCCACACACACGCACACAGGTAATGTCTTGTGTAGAAATCCGCTTGTTAAAATTTATAAGCCATCTTAAACTATAAGCTATACTTTCATGCTATCAAATACACAATTGTGCAACTGAGCATTGTCCATGGGTAATAAGTTCAGAGAGAAAAGGTATTGAGAAAGCTTGAGCTCTCCCTGGTGAAAAGAAGAAAATGACCAGCATTGGTTTATGTAGCGAAGTCAAGGAGCTTGCATAAGCTCGGTTCTTGCATGGCAAGAATGTAATGCAATGTGGTGCAAATCCCCGTGGAAAAGTGCTTAATGATCGTTCGGTTCGATAACGATCGAGCTTCGATGAGGATTGCGATTAGAGTCGACTGCCGAGTTGAGTTGCGTATGTATATGATGAGTGAAGTGTTGTGATGGTAGGATATAAAAGACATTAACTGTTGTGATGTGAGATTACCCGAGGTTTTGCTTGCAAAAGCTAGACCAAGGGCGGTGGTGCGATGTGTCTAGTGCGATGTGTATTCACTTTATTCTGTGCCTTAGGTGCCGACTGTGCGTAGTGACTGGAGAAGAGTGGCTCGGGTCAATCATAATTAAAATAATGCTTTAGCTGAGCCGAATAACCACCACCAGAACTTTGCAAGGTAGCTTACCTTAATTGACACTTGCGAGAGCTATTTGCGCATCTAGAAGGCTTGATCCTGAGGTCTTATATAGCACTCGTAAGCTGACGAAGACCATCTTCCGAGCAACTTGATTTAGGATGCAGGTAATCCTAGAGCAGCTGCTGACGTTGCAGCACCTATGCGAAAGGAATGGCCAGTATAGTGGGAGGTTGAGAGCCCACAACTACCAACCACTGTAGACAAGTGGATTCTGAACCATTGTTTAGACATAGATAACCCAATGGGTAGAAGAAAGAGGTGCATTAGGAGAAGTGTGTGGCGAAGTTTAAGATAGTTGATCATAGAAGTATAGGGACAGAAGAGTTATTTACTTAAGAAACTCTGATAATGACACCAGAACCTGAGGTATCCATTTTAGAATGTTTCAGAAATACACTATAGAAGTGGGAGGAGAAGAGGATGGCTGAGCAAGCCAAATCCTGAGAAGGGTTAAAAACCTGGCTGTCGGAGCAAAATTCCCCAGAGCGCATGAACCCATAGAAAGCCATGAGGAGCACGGCTTCAAGGAGTGAATTGATATAGGCAGGGTGCGATTTGTGTAAAAACCAGAGGGGGGTTTCGGTAGAGAGCCATTGAATAAGCGATGCCAAGCAATTTCTGTAACACTTTTTGTGACATTAAGCAAATATCTCATCATTTAATGTAAGTTCCTTCGGACAATAGGCCTACGTTCTACTCTACGTGCAGTTGTCTCAGTTGCATCAGTTTTCTAATTTTGAAGGTTCTAAAATATGACTATCTGCTTCACTGAATCCTTCTCGTATTCTTTCATTTGTCTAGCTAACTTTTCCATTGAAACTAGCCATTTATGATGGATTACACACTCGACATTCTGAAATGTCCTGCACGATCAAGGCCACTGTGTCAGCACAGCAGCATGAGTGCTGACGGTGACGGTGCGTTTCTGATGTCAGATTATTATGTAGGCTAGCCTACTAGACTGTACTCACGTTGCAGCGCTTTACTTACATGAAGTAGCATTAATCAATATGAGGGGCAGAGGGGGATAAATGTTGTCCCCACCGGGGATAAAAATAATTTAGCAGAGGTAGGGATAGGAAAACCAGAGGGGGGGAAATCCCCACCATCCCCCCCTACAAATCGCACCCTGGATATAGGGAGTGAAAAGAGAGCCAGGTTAACTAACCAGCAGCAGACCTAAGGACACAACAGGAGAAGACAAAATACAATCAACAGATACATAGCTAGAGTACACTAGCACTTATGGATGGTCGCTGAGGATGGTTTAACATAACTAAAATAAAGACAAGAGATGGAAGAGTAAATCATCATGCTGACTGGGTGAAATAAGATTAAATGTGAAACAAAGCACTGCTCCAGAGCCAAGATTAAGTGGGCGTTTAAAATATGTGAACCAGCACCACAGTCCTTGTAAAGAAGTAAATAGTTAGAGTGAATTGGTGATGTAATAATTGCTGATTGAGAATTAAGATGATTAATTGTAATGAAGAACTGGGAAGGAATGCCATCCCTGTGCTTGCGGCTGCTGTGAAAGCAAAGTGCAATGTGCTTGGAAAAAGTATACGAGTGAGTGCAGTATTGGCCTGAAGGAGAGTTTGTGCCTGCTAGAGGTGTTGCTCTTTTGGCAGAGAAGAGTGTGAGGAAAAATCTTGTTAGTCCCTACAGCCTGAAGACCTGCAAGGAGGAATGGAGTAATTAGAGAGGAGACATAGCATTTTCAAAAGGACCTAGCACGCAGGCAAATAAACAGCCATGATACATTTACGTTGCCATTCGTTAAATCAACAAACACATGTATGGACCTACATATTATGTAGACACATAACCAATGACAGTAACAGACAATGACAGACAATAATGATCAGCCAGACATGAGATAATGAAAATAAGATTAATCTATGGCCTTCAGGTGCATCGGAAATATTATGGGTTAATGACATTAGTACTGCCCTGCAGACAATAGCCTACCGACAGCATCTCTGCTACTAACATCCCGTCATGAACTGCAGTCACTAAGAACGGACCAACTGCACTGCAGCCAAGAAGGAACAGGAAGAGTAAATTTGTTCCTGTTGGCCTCCCATACACAACAGTAGCCTGACCAGCGAGACAATTTGCCTAGGATGTGGACCTAGCAAAGCTGTATCATGGCAACTTTGGCAAGAAAACCATCGCCAGTGACGATAACTGGATTAACTATGAGGTTCTGTACATGTATGTTAATGGTAACCGCGTAGCCTGATAAGTCTGACGATTTTCGGAAGTTTAGCAACCATATTTGCGTTGTTAGCGAGACGTTAACCTCATTAAGCAACTTAGGATCTAACAAGAGACTAGGGTGAAAGAGAAACCTTCAAGCTGTGGATCTTGATTGATCCGTTGATAAGACCGGGCGGACAACCCGAACAGTGGCAACAATTTGACCTACCTTACTCTCCGACGTTTACGAGCTACTATGCTACATTAATGATAACCCCCGAGACTTTGGTGATGCGTCCAACTCAGTTGAAGCGAACGTAAAGTAAGCTACTGGTCTGTGACTGCATCACATGTTAAAAGTTGTGGCGAAGTGAATGACTAGCTATCCGTGCATGGATACGGAATATCGAAAATCGGCACCTGAAAGCGACAGGCAGGTGCAAAGTAAAGTGATGCAGACTGGTGATTGGTCGGAAGTAATGAATGAATGAGTGACGCATTGAGTCTTCCTGACAGAATTTAACGCTAACGCTTCCATTTCTTCTCAGAGCAACCAGGGAACAAACAGCACACAGAAAGTAGCCTTCTAAACCCTCCCAAGCCAAAATGTGATATATGGCAATATATGTAAATTACATATATAATGTATGTCAATGTATGCCTCACGCATATAAGTCACATATATACACATACATGTAAAATATATTTCAAAATATAGCAAAATTGGCCGTTTTTATATGTCACATATATTTTCCCAGATATAGGCTACAAATATATTACAAATATATGTCAGTTGCATATATGTTAATATATGATAAGTTATGTATTTGTACGCATACTAGGGATACCAATATATTGTAAATATATGTAATGTTCTGCTATGTCACATGTATAGAAATATGGCACAATAGATGTATATTTCAGAAATATAACATTGTTGATATTCCAAAGAAAACACACAAACAGTGAGTAAACTCTCCAGGTAGAAACCTTTTTCCCTGAATGGAAGTGGCACACACTGATTTGGCATATGCAGAATGCACTCAGGGCCAGATGCACTAACGCTTTTGCGCCCATTTCAGGCGTATTTGTTTCGCAATGTGCGTGTAAAATCATTGCGAGGTATGTACAAACAGGCCGCAATGACGTAAAAGCGCAAACTACCTGTCACGGGAGCTGAAAGTGGCAGATTGCGATTGTCATGTCATGCATATGCATTCATGGGAGGATCCAGGGGAAAGTGGGAGTTTAGCGTAAAAAGATGGGAGGGGAAGAGTAAAGAGCGCCTAGTTATGTATTCCGCGGTATGTACAAAGACTGCTCCTGAAAGCGCACGTCTATTCTGCGCCTAAATACTTCCGCCTTGTAAAAGCAGGTGTTAATCCACATTGCAGTTCAATGCGTCAATAAGAGAACCTTTCAAAGACAACAGAATCGCTATTTAGAACACCAGTTTTTGTGGTGAAAGTATTTGTACTACCAAAAGCAACCTTAACTTTCGTTGGCCTTTCGCATGTCTTACTTTCACTTTCACGTCATTCACTTAAACTTTCCTACTTGCTAGATTTGACCAATCTTCCATAGCCTACGTGCACAAGTAGTTTGAGTAGAACTACTGATCTTCATTATCTCCCTGCTTGTTGACATCTTATCATGTATGGTATTATTTCATGATCGTTAAACGTTTGATTCTTTTTAATGTTGTCATCAGTTAACTTCATTCAACTGCGCTGGTAGGCGCTGCCATTCAGTTGTGGACGTAAATTGCGTTTATGGGCGGAGAAGGGCAGAGAAAGGCACAGTTTACACTAAAGATTGAACGATCGATAAATATGACGGAAACTTGGGTCTGACAGCACTCGCAATCTGCGGTGTGTCCATGTCGCTGATAACGCTACGTTCGCAAATGTACGTACATCTGGCCCACAGTATCATTACTCATTGATAGTCTATGTTAGTCTATTCAGAATTTGAGTTTGGAACCAAACCATTGCAATGGGACGTGATTATGGGGCGTGTTTCAACTGATACAGGGGGAGAAATGCCTCTGCACACAATTGGATAGACCTAACCAATCAGAGCAACAAAATCCACAGCACTATTGTTAAGCAGAAGAGCCTAATCAGCTGGAGACTTCGCTCACTGCCTTGCACAACAGACAGACTGAGGAAGTCATTTGTCCCCAGGGCCATTGAACTGTTTAATGCTTCACTTAAGGGAAGAGGAGAGATAGACTTCTCTGCATAGTCTGTCTGCCTCTTCACCCCCTCCATGTTTGGATACTGTCTGTCCACTAGCCACTTTTTACCACTGTCTTTCTGCCTCACTGTTTGCGTGCTATATTAGCACATTAGCACATATGCATAACCCCTTTCTCCATGCCATAGCCTAACTGTGGCCACACTTATACCTTTTCTTAAAATAGTTATATATATATATATATATATATATATATATATAGACTCTATTCTTGCACTGTTGCACTGTTGGACTTACTCATTTGCACTATCACCATGACCACTATCACCATTGCACTATCACCATGACACTCACTCACACAGAGCACCTTACCTTACCTTACTATGCACAGAGAATCACAGGCTCAGTCCCTGCCTCAGTCATTGCAAGCGCCTCTTGATTGATTAATCACCACTATGTGGATACTGTTTTTAGAATTGATTTAGATTAAGTGTTAGTTAGTAATATACTTTTAATTACTTTGTCTGCTGTTAGTGAATGTGTGTGTGTTGTCTGTATGCTACTGAGAGCTTGAATTTTTCCTGGGGATCAATAAAGTATCTATCTATCTATCTATCTATCTATCTATTCATCTAAATAGCTTACCGTGAATCAGAAAACAGTCAGAACATCCTTTTTCTTGACAAATGCCTTAATTACTGTTTTTTTTTTAAGTTATTAATATCTTGTACAACAGACAGATAGCGATAGAAATAGTGGCAAGCATTTTGCTCTAAACAAATTCAACCGAAGCGCACTCAGGTCACGTGAATGTATAGGCACCTTTGCTCATCTGTTCATCATTATAAAGCCCGCCCGGATGATGCGATTGGTTCGCACAATTCTCAAGTTTTCGCAGAGGTCTGCCAAGTCCCGACCGAACTTCCCGACCTCAAATTTTGTGGGCAGGGATAAGCCTGACTTGTTGATGAAAGCACAGTTTAACTTGTTTCATACTGATTGAAACTGATTTATTGTTATCCAAGAATTGATTCATTTATGAAGAACAATATTTCTATGGGCTTATTTTTTCTTTCACGTCTTTATTAACGCATGTATACACACACAATGGATTTTAGTCCACATTTATGAAAAATTATTTCTCTTCTTCTTTTAATTTCTTGTCATCTGCAGAATGTTCTGCAGAATTATATAAATAATATTTTTATGTTTATGGCTCTTGGCAGACACTTTTGTCCAAAGCGACTTACAAGGACATCAATAAACATAAAAGTTTATAGCAAAGTCATATTGCCTAAATAAAGAAATACAAATAGAATCATCTTACCTTATAGACCCTTTCAAGAGAGTTTCATTATCAGCATCATAGTTGTTCCCACAAGGCTTCCGTTTTAACGTTCCGTGTGTTATCTTAATGCAGAGGACGTAGATTGGGAACAAAATAGAATGTTCAAGCATTGTTTTTGTTTATCTTGTTGAAATGGTCTATACCTTCACCTCTGGTGTGGGCCATGGGCAAGTGATTATCCCCATGCACCACCCACAGACTGTGGGACTGCCATTCTAGGGTGGAGAGGGTGCAGAGGGGTGGAGTGCCCTAGCAGAGGCACAGTTTACATGCTTTTCACATGAGTTTCTGTGGGGTGTTTGGGGCGGTGGGACTGGTGGTGGGTTCATCTGTGCCCCAAACTTTCTGTCTGTTTGTGTAAGATGATGGGTCTTTTAGCCCCGGTATGGATTACAACAGCTAATACCAAGGATTTATTATGATAAAACAGTGCTGAGTCTACCAGAGGCTAATTCATCTTGATCATATCATATGTTATCGGAATTTCTTTGGGAATTTGAAATCAAGACAATACACTTTAAATACATTTTTATTTATCAATCGATTTTAAATACCAGAATAATGTACCGAGACAGTTTGACCCAAACAGCCCTAAAGGGAGCAACATGTGAACATAATAAAAGGGTTAATTAACTCAATTTTCATACATTAAACATAGCATAACCATATTAAATATTTGAAATCAGTTCACACAGAGTTACACAGTAGGCTAGAGCACTATCGTGCCCACAGACAAAGACTAAGCAGCAATACACCAGAACCAAGCAAAAGATCCCCAGTAAAATCAGTGCTACTAGGACACCAACTGATAGTTTCTCCTCTTGTTTTGGTGTGTCAGTGCTTTCCAGAGGTTTACAGAGTGTGTCTGAGGTGGAGTTGCATGGCCTCCTCACTCTCAACCCTGCACCCATGGGGAAAGATAAAGGTTCTTGATAAACTATAGTACTATAGACAGCTGTTGCATTAAATAATGGTAATTGCATTCAGTTCAGGTTTGCTGTCTGGAGTTTGCTTACCTGGATCACAAACTGCGCAGGGTCTGCACTGAAGAAGTCCACTGAGTTCATCAGTAAAAGAGGATTCTGGACAAGGCTCACATGTTGTATGATTCGGTTCTGAACAGTGACTGACCACATGGAACCCTGCGAGGGTAAACGGCATGTGATATCACCCATATACATTGTCTGGCTTTCCAAGTCCCCAATCACTTTGCACTTATGCTTCAAATGAAAGCAAAGCTTCAAAATGACTCACCAGGATTGCACATAGGGCAGCATGTGTGCTGGTCTGTTAGATACTCATGTTGACCACAGGGAGAGCAGAACACACAGACTGCAGTGAGGAAGACTACTGAGATGATGAAGACAGGGCACAGCCTCCACATCAGGGTAGAATTTGTCTGGTTGCTGAAAACATCACAGAAAAATGTTTAATAAGTGTTTTGACTTTCAGACCGATGAATCTGTAGACACACACAAACATACATATACTCACACAATAGTAAGAAGGTAAGTTAATCTGACGGCAGCATTACATCAATGGCACAGTCAAGCATTGTTTAACTTGTTTCATACTGATCGAAAACATCATAGCCTACTGATGTTTTATACTCCACTAATCAGGAAGTGAAACTGCTGGACATATTTTCAAAACTCCCAGAACCCATGATTTTATTTTTTTGTTGAGCTTCACATGATGCCAGTGTGGTCTACTGGCCACATCCCCATAGGGTTAACTTAATGAAAAACAGTTGTGCTATCGGCATACGCTGTCTTTCACTCTTTACTTCTCACTTCTGTTTCTTTCTGTCTAAAATATAGGAACCGCGGGAACTATAAGCATGATGCACAGAATATGGACCAACATTTTACCATTTGCTATCTGTTCCAAAAAAGGAAATAAACTACCATTTTTGCACCGTTGCTAAGTGATAGTGACAAATAGCTAGTGTTTATGACATAAATGGACCCGAGTGAGCAAACAAAAATGTAATGTGAACAGAGACCAGTTGGGTCAGGCTTGGGCGGATTAATTGCACTTGAGTTCAGTCCAGTGAAACGGACCAAGTGTGAAGGTAACCTTACAATAATGTACATGTCCTGTTACGGCCAGCTCGTGAATAGACCACAACATAAAGGGAGACAACAAGTTCCAAAATGAGTTTTGAAGCGTGTATGCATGAGTGCAAATGCTAATATCAGTATGTAAGATAAGTATACGTATATATACTCTTTTAGGTGAAGCACACACTAATACCGACGCAGTGAGCTGCCTGCAACCACAGCGGCGCTCGGGGAGCAGTGAGGGTTTAGGTGCCTTGCTCAAGGGCACTTCAGCCGTGCCTACTGGTCGGGGCTCGAACCGGCAACCCTCCCGTTACAAGTGCAGAGTGCTAACCAGTGGGCCACGGCTGCCCAAGATGAGTAAGTGAGACAAAGAAAATAGAGATAAAGAGGAGAGAAAGAATAACGTGAGTGTAGAGAAATATCAAAGTAAGTGCAAGAAAGGAGTAGGTTTATGTTGACCACAGGGAGAGCAGAACACGCAGGCAGTAGTGAGGAAGACTGCTGATGAGATGAAGACAGAGCACAGCCTCCACATGTTATGTCTGGTTCCTGAAAAAAAAAAATGTGCTATACATTTCAGACCGATGAATCTGTAAACGCACACACACAAACAAACAAACAGAAACACATACTCACACAATGGTCAAATTTGTGTGAAGCATATGTTTTATGTTGCATATTTTAGAACCGGATACCTATGATCTGACATTTGTATTAACAGCAGTATTAACACAATCAGAAAGTATATATCATAAACCTTACTTGTTGATGAAAGCAGTTTAACTTGTTTCATACTGATCGAAACTGATTTATACTCACATAATCAGTGATCACATCCCTATGGGATTAATTTCAGAAGAACAATTTTTCTATGGGCCTTTCTTTGTCTTTCACTTCTTTACTGCAGAAACTAAAAACCCTGATACACAGAATGCGGGCCCAAATTTTATACCAAAGAAAATAAAACTGACACAAAACAAATATTTCAGTTAGAAAACAGAACAGGCTATATTTGTGCTGGTAGAATGTTATTGGAGAAGTACGGTTAGTGACATATAAAGTGTTAAAATTGAACAGAGCCTTACATTTAAATGTGCATTTGTTCCAAACCATCTTTGCATTATATGAGTGAAATTAAATGTAATACCTTATTGTATTTCTAGGATTTATTATGATAAAACCGTATGTGTAGATGTTAGTTAGGATATTGTGTATGTGGTTTTCACAGAACACAAATAGATTCATCATGATATCTAATATCATTGGTGTCTCATTAGCTCCATTTGCATACATTAAAGGTAGTTTGCTCAGTTCACTTAGACATACAACAGAGCAGAGCACATTCATGCCCCAACACAGCATCAGTCCCAAGAATATGACCCCCGCTAAAATCCGCACAGTTATGACACCAGTAGTGTAGCTCATAAGGAGCCGGGTTTGCAAACTGTAGACTGAGAAGTCGTGAGTTCTATTCCCAGCTACCACCGCTGTGCCCTTGAGCAAGACACTTAACCCAGAGTTGCTCCAGGGAGTCTAGTCCTGCAATTCATTTACATCTGTAAGTCCCTTTGGATAAAGATGCCAGCCAGTAAATGAAGATAATAAATGAATAAACATCAACTGACCCAGAAGCTAACAGAGTGTGAGTGGAGGTGCATGGCCTCCTCACTTTTCACACATACGAGTAAATAATGTAATTTGCTTTGAGTTTGAGTTTAATTTTTGAATTTGTACTTGAAACATAAACTGCAGGGTGTGCACTGAATAAGTCAATTTTGTCAGTGAAAGTGAATGCTGGACAAGATCACATGCAGTAGTAGTCCATTCTGAATAGTTACTGAGCACATCACATTTAAAATTAAATCTTCACAGCTGGGGCATATCCTCCTCTTGTCCCAACCCAAGTTAAATTTTATCTAAGATAATAACATAACGTTTTTTTTTTCTCAATCTATTCTTATTTCTCTATTTCTCCTAAAGGGTGTCTGAAGTCATCTGCATCTTTGCATGTCATATTCTCCCACAATTTTCCAAAAATCAAAAGTGAAAAGTAAAATGAAACTAGATGTACCACATAGCGGTACAAAATATGACCGCCGCTCAGTCCTGTACATCCGTTCCGCGAAAATAAATCACACTAATCAATTTGTCTCCATCTTTTACTCCATCCCCAACTCTTGAAACTTTTCTGTATGCTTGTTTGACATGCCTGTGTGTGTGTGTGCGGCTGCACAGAGAGTAGCCTACTGGCGCTGAAAAGGTGAATAGATTGTAGAAGAGCCAAAGAAGTTGTAGCATTGTTATAAAACCTTTAAAATCTTTAAACAATCACAAGTAGGGCAGTTCATCACAGTTCATCCATTGCAACTGGATTGATGAAAGGTCACTTACACCTGTAGGCTACATTATATTTGGGAAAAGCAAAAGGTATCAGCATAATGTTATATTTTTATTTATTTATTAATAAACAAAAACATCTCTGTCAGTTCCATGCCGTTTTCAACAGCTATCAAAATCAAAGGTAATTTTTGGATGGATGGATTTTTTGTGAATGTTTCTTCTTCTACATAAGATTTTAGTCATCTTTAGTTCATGTGATACTTTATTGTCAATGCACAAATTAAGTAACAGTAGTCTGAAACGAAATGCTGTTTTACATCTAACCAGTGGTGCAAATAACTGACATGTCCAAATGGGCCTTGATGAAATGCGTCGCTAGACTGTTCATACACATTTTAACGGGCCAAAGTTGAAGAGCTGTTGTCCGTTATTGTTCGTGCAAATATAGGCTGATTCATGTTCCCTTGCATTGTGTAACTGAGGTTCATGGCTTGTCTGGCTTTCACCAGTTCACTGGTTCACCCAGCCTAGTCCATAGGCACCCGATATTGTTTAATTTTCCGATTGAGATATCCACGCTCTGGCTATTGTAAATGCAAAAATGCATCAGGGAGTTATGACAAAACTGTAACTAACAAACTAGATCCTAATAGAAAGCTGTAGCTTCCCTAAGCTACAGGTAGGGCTATAAGGTAGGCCTATTTACAACATAAATTGTCAATAGGCTATGCTGGCGACACAAAAAAAATCTCCTTTGGAAACCAATGGCTTACGTCTTACAGTATCAAGCGGACCTAAACTGCCATATCGTGGCGAAAAGTTGTAATTAAATTCACACAGCTCCATGAGTCAAGGAAAGCGCGAATGAAGTAGCCACTTCTAAATGGGACCCACTACACAGTAGCTTAAGGTGTGTTGCTAAAGCAGCCATAATGAAATGAAGGTGTCATTGTTTGGATACTTCACACACACGTGCTTTTTAATCTCACAGACTACAACTACCAAGCTGGAATCAAAGCACATCGATTCCCCTCTCACACCCTGCACACACTTAAAACAAATAAACAGGCGTCTCAGTCTCACGCATGTATAGGCAAAACTGTATCAGACTGGCGTAACGTTGGTAAATCTTGGTAACGTTGGTAAATAAAACAGAATTATTTTTGTAGCACGTGCAACAAATGACAGTCGAAAGATACAATTACAGTGCTGCTATTAATTTGCTTGGTATAACCGCATTTATAGTTTTCTACAAATGCAATGAAATTGGCCTCCATCACTCAACCAACGCTAATGGTAACATTATTGTTAGCTCCTTATTGATATTATAAGATTAACGTACCTGCAGTAAAAACCAAGCATGTCCGATAAACATTCTCAGATTTATTTCGGCTTCAAGAAGAAATGGGAATTACATTTCATGTGAACATCGTCCTATACTTATTAGACGTTCTCTGCGGTAAATTACAGTCCTTGTAGGAAGCGTACATTGTTTTTCCAACCCACTTTTAACTTCCAACAAAGTTACGTCTCACTGCAACGATGCGCCATCTAGTGGACAAACGACTACGTATCGCCTTTCTGGAAATGCAGCCATGATGATGATGATGAATATTTGGCTTTCTTTTAATCCTACTGAATTTTTAATTATGTATCGGCCGTTCTAATACCGATAGTATGTGCGTGCCTGTGTGTGTGTGCATGGGTATATGTGTGCACCGCCATCTACAGGGCAATGAGTGTACAGTCACAAAATGTACACATAACCTACATTTTTTTAGACCCCCCCCATGGATGAAATTCTACGAAACTTGGCATACCCCCAGAGAATGCCAGGTCAATCATACACATAACATTTGGTGCAGTTCTGAACATCTTAACTGAAGATAGGGGCGATTAAAGCAGAACGATATTGCATTTTAATTTTTTACCGGGGGGATGCAAATTACAAATGAATGATTATGGGCCAGGTTGATGTGGGCCCTTGAGACCAACATAGGAAAAACTACTTTATTTGCGGTTTGGGGGACGAAGGACGAAACTAAATTTTTCCGTAAAAGTCTAGTGGGGCTACATACCCACTAAATTTCATGTGCACCGGTGTTTCGGTGTCCCGGGTATCGTTGACCAAAAATTCAGGAAGTAGATGACGGAAAAAAAAAAAAAAAACTTTGACAATCATTATATGACCACTTCGCTATTCGATAATAATCAGAGACTGTTCATAACTAGGTTTAATATTCATCATTTAATTTACTGGGAAGTATCTAAGATAAGATAAAATAAGATAAGATTAACTGTATTAATCCCATGGAAGTTAATTCTATATTGTAGCAGCAGACTATTAACATTTAATCACTGAATGCAAATGGGAAAAAGTGAATGAATTATACACATTACATGACCTGATATGTAACTGACTTTAATTGAAAAGGCTATTGTTTTAGCAGCACAGTCCTGAGTTTCCATAATTGCACGGATATACTGCAGGGTTAAAAGATTGCAAATTGGCCTTATAATAAACAAGTGTCCACATTTTATAACAATATCAATATAAATATGATATGGAATATATGTATATATATTCAACTTTATTGTAATTTATTGTACAATTATCTTTGTCAAAACTGAGTAGGTGACAACCTACCAAGTCACATGCGGTAGTGTTGCATAGGCTATTGATATTAAAGTTGAAAATACAGTTGCTTAATATATCAAGACTTATAGGCCTACACAATATTGATAATTTAAAAGTAAAAATCACATAGGCCTATTATTTAGGAGGACCCTCGCAAAAAAGGGGTGAGGGTATGTTTGTTTCAAATGAGTAGCCCTCCATATGATTTCGGGTCTTCAGGTAGCCCTCATTCCCAAAAAGGTTGGAGACCCCTGTTCTAGCTAATGACGTATGTGTGTGTGTGTGTGTGTGTGTGTGTGTGTGTGTGTGAGTGCGTGCGTGCGTGCGTGCCACCTCTACGTGAAAATGAAATGGGTTCCACATATTCTGACCACACAAACACATATACCCACACACCCAATCACACTGGCAACAACACATAAGTAATGCCTCCCACATGTATATAAACACAGCAGACCGCATATGACCATTAATATCAGGGAAAACATTAAAGGCTGCAGGTGTCTCTGTTCACCTCTGTTGACACTAGTTAAAATCAAGGTAGCCATGAAACTGGCCAGGGCAAGGGATACTGAAACTTTAACACTGTCACATTTATAATAATAATAAAAGTAATGAGATGAAGAAGATGAGATGTCTCTCCTTGCCACATGTTCTTCAATGTTTGCCTCATGTCTGTGAAAATGAAAATGAGGAATTGTAAAAGCTTTTAGACAAAGCTTTGAATTTTGAAAGTAAGGAGATGAGATGATGAGAGAGGGCTGACTTACTGAGACCTGCAGGATGTCAAAACCCCATCTGAAAATGTGCCATGCTCACACGTCCCACATGTCGTATCAGAGGAGGCTGTACCTGTGTGTATGTGTGTGTGTGTGTGTGTGTGAGAGAGAGAGAGAGAGAGAGAGAGAGAGAGATAGAGAGAGAGAAGGTGAGTGTGTGTGTGTGTGTGTGAGAGAGAGAGATAAGGTGAGCGTGTGTGTGTTTATGTGTGATCCATTAATCACATGATGGATACCTTAACTATCTTAGCAAGACATCTTTCTAAACTCTTACAATAAAGGCATATACAGTATTTCTATTCTGAACACCATGGCTCTGATTATGAGTAATGATCAAACATGATTAAAACCCTCATTATTTACACAGTTGAATGTCTGTGGGAAAATAACACACCTCTCTGTTCAATGTATTGTCCTGATGAGCACCTGATGTGTTCCGCAGCTCCTCGGCAGCCATCTTTGATTGGGTCAGTACACCAGTGACCCTCTAGAGGCTCACAGAGTGTGTCTGATGTTAGGCTACATGCCCTCCTGACCTTTAAGCCCACCTCTGTTGGAAACACAGACAAACTAAAATAAAAAAAATAAAATCAATAAAAAAACACAGTTTCTTCTCAGTACAGCACAGGGGTTCACATACTTGGGTCACAGACTGTGCAGGCCTTGCACTGCAGTAATCCATTGGGTTCATCAGTATAAGTTGAAGGGGGACATGATGCACAGACTGTTGAGGCGAATTCATCACAGTGTTTTTGCACATAGAATCCTGCACATAGGTATAGACAGGGATGTGGAGACATATAAAAATCCATTAAGTAAATGTATGTGCATATTGGACTATATTACAATAATTAACACTTTTGTGAGGCATATTTCAGAACAATATAAAACACAAGCAAATATTTGTCCAAGGGGAAATTACAGTAACCCATAGAGGGCCAAGTGACAATCACAATCACACACACACACACACACACACACACTGTGCTAAATGTTTTTTTGTCTTTTTCTCTTTCTCTATTATACTTAGTTTGGCTGACGCTTTCATCCAAAGCGATTTGTATCACTTATTACACGTGTCAGTCGCCCCAGAGCAACATCGGTGGCAGCCAGGAATCAAACCCAGAACTCTTCTGGCTACTAGCATGCTAGCCCAGCTCCCTAGCCGCTACGCTATCACCACCACCATTTTTCACTCTGTTACAATGTGTAGATTGTTGTTCCATGTGGAGCACAGCAGTGCCAAAATGACTCACCAGGGTTGCATGTAGGGCAGCATGTGTGTTGGTCTGTTAGATACTCATATTGACCACAGGGAGAGCAGAACACACAGACTGCAGTGAGGAAGACTACTGAGATGATGAAGATGGGACACAGCCTCCACATCAGGGCAGAACATGATGACTGATGCATGTGTGCTTCCAATTTCCCCATCTGTAAATGGAAAGTGTTTGAGGTGCGGACAAAATCTCTCTCTCGCTCTCTCTCTCTCTCTCACACACACACACACAGGTAGATGCACATTCATCTTGATTTGAATGAAAAGTCATTACAGATGAGTGCTACTTTTTTGAACAAGCTGTCTTAGTATCTCATACAGAAACTGAAAGTAAAAATGGCAAGTTATGTCATCACTTTCCGGTCATTGGCTTGGGAGGTTTTAGCAGAAGTGGCTACTTACTTTCTGTGTGCTGTTTGTTCCCTGATTTGCATGAATCCCACTGACAATCTGTATACAAAAGCATTTCATCAAATCAAGGTATAAAGAGTGAGATTTTAGAGTTCGTATTATAAGTTATATTGTTTCATATTATATTATTATATCATATTTCAGAGATGCTCCACCTGGTCAAGTCAGCCTAAATGGATCTTTAGTTTGTGAAGGGTAGTGTTAAGCCATCCTTACAACAGAGACTTTGACAAGATTTGGGAAAGATTCTTGAAAGATAGTCTTTTGAGTAAAGCTTGAGAGGGGGGCATTAGTTAAAAGACTCCAATCTTTCAACAATCTTTCCCAAATCCTGTCAAAGTATTCTGATGTATTAGGCTACATGTTCTTCATCTCATAGCCCTTATTTAAGCTTACTTGTGCCAAGGCGTGTGTTTATTAAAGATGCATGTGAAGGTAGTAGTGCTTCAGTGATAATCTTTTCATGTTCTGTGTGTTTTACAGCATATTAATCTTCTCTGTTCCCTGTTTGCAGATGGTAATTTGTGAGGACTGCTGCCCTGAGAGCACTGAGGGCCAGATGTACGTACATTTGCAAACGTAGCGTTATCAGCGACATGGACACACCGCAGATTGCGAGTGCTGTCAGACCCAAGTTTCCGTCATATTTATCGATCGTTCAATCTTTAGTGTAAACTGCGCCTTTCTCTGCTCTTCTCCGCCCATAAACGCAATTTACGTCCACAACTGAATGGCAGCACCTACAAGCGCAGTTGAATGAAGTTAACTGATGACAACATTAAAAAGAATCAAACGTTTAGCGATCATGAAATAATACCATACATGATAAGATGTCAACAAGCAGGGAGATAATGAAGATCAGTAGTTCTACTCAAACTACTTGTGCACGTAGGCTATGGAAGATTGGTCAAATCTAGCAAGTAGGAAAGTTTATGTGAATGACGTGAAAGTGAAAGTAAGACATTCAAAAGGCCAACGAAAGTTGAGGTTGCTTTTGGTAGTACAAATACTTTCACCACAAAAACTGGTGTTCTAAATAGCGATTCTGTTGTCTTTGAAAGGTTCTCTTATTGACGCATTGAACTGCAATGTGGATTAACACCTGCTTTTACAAGACGGAAGTATTTAGGCGCAGAATAGACGTGCGCTTTCAGGAGCAGTCTTTGTACATACCGCGGAATACATAACTAGGCGCTCTTTACTCTTCCCCTCCCATCTTTTTACGCTAAACTCCCACTTTCCCCTGGATCCTCCCATGAATGCATATGCATGACATGACAATCGCAATCTGCCACTTTCAGCTCCCGCGACAGGTAGTTTGCGCTTTTACATCATTGCGGCCTGTTTGTACATACCTCGCAATGATTTTACACGCACATTGCGAAACAAATACGCCTGAAATGGGCGCAAAAGCGTTAGTACATCTGGCCCTGTATCCCTTTCCTCAGTCTGGATATGCACAACAGGGACTGAATGCGTTGCTCATATCATATTCTGTGCATATATGATGAGTCATTTTGGAGCTGTGTAGCGTGTTTTGATGATAAAGTAATGTTTATGTATGTAAAACTTGCAGAGAAGCTTAACTAAACTGCCAACAACATTTCTGACGGTGGGCGCCAATACTGTCACCTATCTCTTATGGGCTCTGTGCACCGGCTTACTTGAAGTCAGCAAACCAGTTTCCTGTTCGTTGACAAGGTTGTCAACAAGCATCTGAAGATGAGTGCTTTAGTTATACCAAAACATAAGAAATGCAATGTACATAAGTCTTAATGTCCTTGGGCGTCTCTAAGAGGCACTGCTGTGCCACTCTGCGTGGCTTTAAGTCGTTATAAAAGTGATTTTAGCTTCCACCTCTTTCCTAAAAACAAGAAACGGGTTTGCCGTCTTCAAGTAAGCTAGTGCACAGAGGCCATTGCCGTCAAGCAGGAAAGACTGAAGGAAGCATCGGCCCCTGCTAGACTCCCCTCAGCCAATAAGAGAAAAGCAGGCCTGAAATATGAGAGGCTGGCTATTTTTACTGTCAGATTCAGTGTGAGTGTCCTTGTTAGAGCTGGGTGAAAAGTTACTTTAGTTTATAAGGACACTTACTGGAAATCCCTATTCCATGTATAAGTAAGTATATGGTGCCTTTCTATGATTCCTGCATAGTACTTCCCTTTGGAATGCACAATTTTAAATTAGATCTGACCTGTTTCTGACCAGCTACTGTCTTACTCTTGTTTTAGCCCAATTCCAAATGAAATTCAACTCAAGATCTCAAAATGCTCTGTTTTGCTTCTCAGTCTTTTTCTATTGCTCCTAGTCTCTCCTAAGGGAGATTTAGGAGAAACAGGTCCCATCACACGAAGAGCTGATGCAAAAAAGGGCTTTCTTGTGAGACAAAGACAAGACACTTTCTAAACAGGAACTTTACTGGTGTCATCAACAATGTATGCCTGAATGTTAGTTACCAAGTAATATAACATGTAAGTTATTCTTTATCTTATACATCAACATTTTGCTCCGTGCTGCCATTTATGCGGTTTTAATGAAAACTGAAAGATAAGTGTCTCAGCAAAATCAGAAACAGATCCAAAGCATGAAAGTCAGAGTGCAGTGCATGCATGCATGCTAATGTGTGTGTGTGTGTGTGTGAGAGTGAGAGAGATGGGGGTGGAGGCTGACATTGATAGAGAACTCCTGTTAACTATATCCTCTCCCAAACATGTTCCATTTCCACAAGGGGAAGATTGTGGTAATTAACTGGACTGGTCTTCATCTGCCCTGATGTGGATCCTGGGCATCATCTCAGTAGTCTTCCTCACAACTGGTTTTGGATTTAACCTCCACTGTGGCACTGATGAGTATCTCACAGACCAACACATGTGCTGCCCTCTGTGTGAGCCTGGTGAGTCCGTTTAGATCTGAACTAATTCATACAGTTTATTTACTGTAATGATTAGCTGCAGTATGTTATGGAAATTCCTTCTTTGCAGGATCCTATGTGCTGTGGCAGTGTGACAAGTCCAGCTTAACAGCTTGTGCACCATGTCCCCCTTCAACTTATACTGATGAGCCCAATGGACTACTGCAGTGTACGGCCTGTACAGTCTGTGACTTAAGTGGGTGAAAACATGACTATATTGTCAATGAGAAAATGGGATTTGTACTATTTGTACTACTATTGTTTTAATGTCTGTGTGTTTCCAACAGAGGTGGGATTGAAGGTCAAAAAGACATGTAGCCCAACATCAGACACACTCTGTGAGCCCATAGAAGGTCACTGGTGTACTGACCCAATCAAAGATGGCTGCCGAGGAGCTGTGGAACACACCAAGTGCTTATCGGGACAATACATCAGACAGAGAGGTGTGTTAATTCTCCAAAACGTTAAAGTATGTGACAAGTGTCTAACGCAGCTCTTAAAACAAATCATAGTCATGGTATTGGAAAATATACATTTAATGGTTTATACAACTGTTATACATAGATCGTCCATGATGTGACTAATTTAAGAACACACTTGTGCACACACACACACACACATATATATATATATATATATATATATATATATATATATACACACACACACACACACACACATACACACATACTGTACACACACACAGGTACAGCCTCCTCTGATACGGCATGTGAGGCTTGTAAGCATGGCAGATTGTCAAATGGGTCTTTGACTTCCTGCAGGTCTCAGTAAGTCTGCCATCTATTAATTACTTTCAATATCCACACCTTTTACATTATAATTCATAAATACATTTACATTTATAAGTGTTTTTTTACAGGTTTTTACAATTTCTCATTGTCATTCTTGACAGATATGAAACAAACACAGAAGAACAGGCAGCAGGGAGAGATCCTTCATCTTCTATATCTTATTATTATTATGAATGTGACATGGCCATAACTGGAGTAATCGTCGCCTTGGTCAGTTTCATAGCTACTTTTATATTGACATGTGTGGACAGAAGTCCACAGAGAACCCTGGAACCTTTAATGTTTACACTGATATGTATGGGCATATGTGGTGGTCTCTGTACATCTGTGTGTGGACTGCACTACTTTTGTGTAGCTGTCAGTGTGAGTGGGTGTGTGGGTGTGTGTGTCTGTGTGTGTGTCATCAGATTGTGTAGTACACGTTTTATGTACAGGTTGAAGTCTAGTGGACCTAATGCAGACCAACACAGTACAGACCGGTAGGCCGTGAGGGGATTGTTTTAGTTTGGTACAAATGGTTACTTTTACTGAGCAAATGTTGGTGGTCAAAGGTCAAGGTGTAAAAAAACTTTTTTACACCTGATGAAGACCTGAGTGGTCGAAACGTTGTGCATCACCCACCATTAAACTGGGAGCTTGAGACACAGTGTGCGGATATCTCCTCTCCTCCTTTGTTTCGCTAAAGCAAGTTTGTCATTCACCGTTATCAAGCATCTATAGATGTGTCAGACCGGAATGTTATACATCAAGAGAATTTTTTATTTTTTTTTCACTTACTGTTGCTCATGTAGGGCCACCATGGCACCCAAAATTAGCTGGGCCTCAGCTAGGTAGCTCAAATGGAGTTCATTTGTCAACCCACAACCAACCCCCATGGTTCCCAGATGAGTGTGTTAATTAACTTAAGTTAGAATCTTGTAGTCACAATAAAAAGTGTATCTGAGACATTTTCCTGTTTCTATATTCTGTTTATGTAATATATTTGTGAGTGTAGCCTACACAAAGTGCTACTGCTACTTTCCATATTAAATTGTAGCCTCTGTAGTTCCTGGAAAAATATAAGTCCATCAGTCAGCATAGTTATAAACCAGAACCATGTGAGGCCATGCAAAAAGGCTACAATGAGGCCACGCAAAACAAGAAGTGAAAGATCTTGTGGCTTCATATGGCAAATTACACCATTAGACCAACCATTACACTTTTTATTATAGGCCTATAAAAGAGCTTTGTTTATTTAGTTCTCTTTTTGCTGGAGGAGGATGTAATGGGGTGTATTATCGCCTATTCAGTGCAGGCCTTTCGATGGATCGCAAACACACACTAACATGCCACGGTGGAGTGTGGACAACTGAGGATTAGTCTCTGTCTGTTGGTGGCTGTTCAAGACTCTTCTGTATTTGTCCTCCAAAGATGGTAATTTTCACTAATCCCTAAGTTATCACTCACTAACTGCTTTAGGGTGGATGTAATTTAAGGTGGGGTAGTGACATAAATATGACTTTATATAACCTAGGCAAACATAACATAATGCTATGCATCGCTTCTGTTATATAATGGACACATTTCTCTCCCCGCACAGAGGAATGCTTTACAATGAAAAGAAATATCACAAAATGCTAGAAAATGTACGTACCTAATCGGTACAGTATGTACTTATGCACCTGTAAATTATGCTTATCCACCTCTAAGCATGCAGTTCTTAAGCCACTCTAAATTAAACTGATGTTGTTTTACAGTTGTTGAAAGTTTTACATTGTTCAAATTGTTGAATCTGTGCAAGATGTAGTTTATCCATAAAGTCAGCAGGAAGATTTTTGAGGCGTCAAGACAGCATCACTCCTCCTGATGATGCCAGCAAATGGCCTCGACTACAAGCCCTCATAATCTGTGACCCCGAAAAACAGCATTCAACTTACATTAACATTTCTGAGGTTAATCTGGTGCGCTATAGTTTAATGTCACTGACTCAACACACTAATGTGTTTTGACAATAAACATAAAATAAAATTAAAAACACAAAGATTGCAGTGTTTTATACTAGATTTACCGCAGAGCGGTATAAAATATGACCGCTGCCCAGTCCAGCACATTTTTTCAAGAAAAATAAGTCACGCTTGTCAACTTGTGTTCATTTCCTACTTTGTTCCTTTTTTGTGTGTTTGTAATTGAGTGTGTGCAGAGTGGGTGGTTGTTTTTGTGTATATGTGTTTTGTATGTGTTTATTTGTGTGTGAGTGTGTGTGCACGTGTTTGTGTAGGTAGGTGTGTTTGTATTTGTGGGTTTATGTGTGTGTGTGTGTGTGTGTGTGTGTGTGTGTGTGTGTGTGTATGTGTGTTTATGTGTTTGTGTGCGTGTTTGTACGTGTCGTGTGTGTGCATGTATGTGTGTGTTTTTGTGTAGTGTGTGTGTGTGTTTTTGTGTGTGTGTATGTGTGTGTGTGTGTGTGTGTGCGTGCGCATTTGTGTGTGTCTATGTGTGTGTACATAAAAAAAAGCAAATCAGGGAACCATCTACTCTTTGCGACAAGTGCCATGGAATCTTTAACAACCATGGTGAGTCAGGACCTCAATTTAACATTCATGCAAAGGAAAACATCTCCTGCAGTACAGTGTCCCTGTCAATGCAATAGGACATTGGGATTTGTTTGGCGGCTTTCGCCATGATATGACATGTGAGACACATTTCTCAAATTCTCAACACAAGCATGACACTTCTGAGAATGGTCTTTGACTTCCTGCAGGTCACAACAAGTCCACCATCTATCAATGTCTCAGAATATCTTACCACAGAATTACAGCATTTAAACAACCTTCTTTACAGGTTTTAACAATTCTCATTTTTGTCTTGATGGATAAGAAACAAGCATAGAAGAAGTTGTAGCAAAATGAGATCAATCATCTTCTACAGTATACCTTCTTTATATTATGAATGTGACAAGGCCATAACTAGATTAATCATTGACCTGTGTACATTCTGTAATTACACTTATACATAGCCATATTCTATTACTCTTTGTACTCTTCACAAGGAGGCAGACATTTTGTGGACATTTTGCCCAATCCCACTAGATAATTACACTACTCTATCCCACTCATAGTGTTCTATTTACATTTATAAATGTACATACTGTAATTACACTAGATACAGCCATATTCTACTGCTGCTTGTATTATTAATCCTGCACATACTCTTATTTGTACTTATTTGTACTACTCCTATAATGTTACTGTTATATCACACAAAAAAGTAAAAAAAAGTTCTCTTTTGCACAGGTCTCATCATTTATCCTAATGTGGAAGTTGGGCTCTATCTTCATCACATCCGCAGTGTTCCTCACTGCTGCCTGTGTGTTCTGCACCCCCTGTGGCCAACATGAGTATCTAACCGACAAACAAAGATGTTGCCCTATGTGTAAGGCTGGTGAGAGTGGTTTTGGCACATGGATGTTAAGCTGCTGAAAACTGAAAACACTTATATGGAACAGGATTTGTTAAGTTTTTTTTTTTTAACTTTTGTTAATATCTAATGTTGAATTAATATTTTGTGATTCTGTTCTATCCAAAGGATTTTATGCTTTTAGGCATTGTACAAATTTAAGAATGACAATTTGTAAGCCATGTCCCCTTCAAAGTTTTACTGATGGACTTAACGGACGACAGCAATTCAAGTCTTGCACAGTTTGTGACCCAAGTATGTAAACTCCAGACAACTAAATTGTCATTAATTGTTGTTTATTTAGTATTATTTGTCATTATTAATAGAATCATTATTATTAGTAGTAAATAAGTACTGGTTGATATTTTACACTTCCAACCACCATAAATCCATATTTTAAAATGCCTTAGGCAGAAAATACTGTACATAATTTAACAGTGAATTTACAGCCAAATGCACTTAATTCAAACTCACATACCTGCAGATACAAGGTGCAGACTTTTGATGAGTCAGTGGAGAATGTGTAGCCTAGGATAATATGATCTGCACAATAGATAGACTTATATATAAACAATGTTAAGAATATTGTAGTCAAAACGTATAACCCAGATTCAAACTCTTGTACAGGTGACTGTATTATGCTACACATCGCAAGCTGTCATCAGCCTTAACGTGATGCAGAGCTGATGGTGTAAATGAGTGCATATAGTGTAAATAACAATAGAGTGCACAACTGTTCCATCAACACATTTAAATTACATATTTAAAAGTTAATTCAATGAAGTTGTTAATTCACAAGGTAGGGACAATAAGCAATATCACACGAGTAGGAGTGGGGTTGGGAAAGGATATCGCCACAGCTGTAATTTGGCCGTAGGTACAAGACCGAAGGCAATTACAACCGTGGCGATACCCTTTACTAACCTCATGACAGGAGGGTCATATTGCTTTTATGCAACAGTTTCATTACCGACTAATTTACTGTAGTTTTCAGATACAAAATAGTTTTTTCTATTGTTTATTTAGATTTGTGTTCGTTCATCCTCCGCCCACACAATTAGTTCTAATATTTAGGCTTTTCGTTTACCCTTGCCAAGCTACATGACACCACTCAAGACATACATTGCTTGAAAGTGAACTAAAAAAAAAATGATCCAACATGGCGGAGCTAACTCTAACACGGCAGTAGTTCGGTATTAAAAAGTAAGTTCAGCCTTTGTGCCTTTATATTTTGCAATACTTAGCGAGAAACAATCCCTATTAAATCTAATAACCCAGGTTTTGTGACCAAATACATCTGAGCTCATTAACAAGCTATCTGACAGCCACCTACTTTGCGTTTTTCTCACTCCAAGGTGACATTATGAAATCGTTTCTCTCTCACTATGAATGAATGGAATTTTGGTGTTGGTAATTCAATGCAATATGCAGAGTGATTACTAGCAGTAAAACGTCTTGAGTGGTACTGTGCTGGGATAGAATGCCTCTCGTCCAATCAAAAATTAATAAATAGCTCAACCGGCCCTAACTGTTGTATGAGAACCAATTAATTAACTTGAATGATCCTGAATAAATAAAACAGATGATTCATGGATTAAACTAAGATAGTCCATCATTAAGTATTTGTTATTTGCAGGTACTGTATGCCAGTCCATGTGTTATAATGTGTCATTAACCACCTTAGTCCAGACTACTGAAGTTTGGAAACTAACTAAAGTACGACGGTTTTGGGAAACTGTTGTAACTTAGATGTTGGTTAGTTGAACGATGCATTGTACCATGTTAGTAAAAAGCTAACCGTAGTTGTACAGGAAATGCAAAAGTGACTCGCCTGCATGGGTACCCATAACCTCACAAGTCACAACCTATATTATCATTATTAACCTATACTAAAATTATATTTGTTGTTGTTGTTTGTATCTAACAGAGATGGGCTTAAAGATCAAGAGGGCATGCAGCCCAACATCAGACACACTCTGTGAGCCTCTGGAATATCACTGGTGTACTGACCCAATCAATGATGGCTGCCTAAGAGCTAAGGCACACTCTAAATGCCTACCAGGACAGCAAATCGCTAGGAACGGTGTGTGAAAAGATAATTTATTGATCCATAGCACTCTGCTGAAAAGTGTCTGCATAAATAACAATTCACAACTCTTAATACACACAGGAACAGCATCTTCAGATGTGCATTGTGGGATGTTGCACTGCAGCCATGGCCGTTGCCTTTTACAAAAACAGTAGGCCTAATTTTGCTATATGTTAATGTTTATGTCTGTTTATATTTTCACTTTTGGGGATTAGTCAAGTACTTCACGTTTATATTATCAATGTATATTACACATATAATATTGTTTTATCTTTTTGTATTTTTCAGGCCCGTGGAAGACACACAATTAAACCCAAGATTTAGAACAATGCAACTTTTTTCTTGCATTTGGTTTGTAACTTATTTTCATACCATGTTTCTTTTATGCAGCCCTAATACAGAGAGGCGTATCTTCTGGTTCATGGGCCTGGTCATATCTTTTTTTATATCCTTATTTTTTGAACAATTATGGATACTTGGTATGGTATGTTTTGTCATCTCACTTGTATTTGTCAGAGTTTTGTCTTGGTTACATATTCTTCAATTCCAATTCAGATGGGTGATGTTAGGGATGCATTTGCTTATGTTGGATTTGTTAGTACAAATTTATTTTTAGCATCATTGGCTCTATCCTCAGTTAGCTGTAACTTTGTAAAAAAGCATGTGCTATAGTCTTCATGTCAGATTTTGGTCTAAAGGGACTTACAGTATATTTGTTGAAAATAATGTGTAACATTTGATGAAAATAATAGTTCCACAAAAAGTAAAAAAAGTGCCATTAAGAAAGCCCGGAAAACTATAGCGACTTTCCAATCCTCCACCAATTTACTGCTGCACCATGCTATGCCGCCTCAAAAATTTGAGACTTGACGTGAGATTCGAGCGATCACTCACGTTCAAATTGATAAATGCCATGCTTTAGGTGGAAATGTTTGTATGCCTGTCCTACGCCTGTTTTATGTTTTATGTACATTCATTTAAAAAATGAGGGCCAATGAGTGTATCACAGACATCAAAGACAGGAAGTCCTAAAGTTTTCTACAGTTAAATGACAGCAAAGGCAGAAGTAATTTGGCTTGGCCCTCCCACTGTAGTGTAAAGCTTGAAGGACAGCCTTGGCTCCCCCACCTCCTATTCACACAACCAGCATATCGTCGTAAAATGAAACATTTCTCTGCATCACACTCTTTGTTGGGAACAGCAAGCTAGGATCATATTATGGATCCCAATAGAAAAAGACAGCTACTCTTAACTTCAATCTCTGAATTAACACAATGTAGCCTCATGTCACCTCTCGGGCTCCGTAGAATTTAAGCAGTTATATGACTAATAAATATTTTATTTATTAGACTTTCCACGTTTCATTTTTTCAGCCCTCATTTTTCTATAATATTAAAGAAGAAATCTGACGAGTTTTCACATAGATCTCTGTTTCTCGAGGTCACGAGTACTGTCGGTATGTGAAGCACTTTGGTCTTAAACGTGCTATATAAATTAAAAACTTACTTACTTATACTCCTTTGTATTTGTGACCAGAAGTAACCTGTGCTTGCATATGTGCAGATGTCATGTAGCCATGAGCGTAGGTTTAGATGGGGACCATGGTGACTAGAAATGGGCTTACCGAACATGGGTCCCAACTGGGTGACATTCTCAAAGGAAAATTTAAATTGCATTGTCCGATGATCTATAAAGCATAAAACATGTTATGCCAACACTGAAAAAAGGCCAAAGTCTGGGCTGACCCATTTATCATGATATTATTTGCATGCTATTATTTTATCCAACAGAACCATGTAAGATCAACGTGAAGCGTGTACTGAACCCGGAAAGCAAATGAACACATGGAATGCCTGAGTGTCACCATTTCATTGAGTACCCATGAGCCTTTGCAAGAACACTACATAGAGATAATCACACAGCTATCAATGCTGCCAAAGGTTTTCACATGGGTTTTCTTAAAGAGAGTAAGGCTTAGAAATCAGTAGAATTTGAAGTTGTATGTTATTTTATGCTTAAGATGGACCATACTTTGTCCCCACCATGAGCGTGTTAAGTATTGAGTATGCACAAAGTATCAGTGGTTCAGAATTATATGTTTCTTTTCACAATGAATGTTTCTGAATACTGTGAGTGACAACATATTCAGAAATGTTCATGTCAAGACTTCATCTTGACATCTTTAATCTTAAAGTTATCTTAAGATTTGTAATATGTTAAAATACCAAGTAAATCCACCTGGCCAGATTACTGTAGGCCCTAAATGGGAGAAACCTGGGTTACTCATGTGGGCCCTACATGATATCCATGAAAGTGCCCATCATCAGACCACATATAGGCAGATTAATGTAGGCCCCAGATGGGTTAAACCTGAGTTACTCATGTGGTCTCTACTAGCCTGGCTTTCACCAGACCAAACTCAATCTTTTAAGATTGAGCATTGCTCTGGGGAGTCCGTTATGTATTTTCTACTGCACAAGAGGTGTGATCAACGGGCATAGTTCAAATGACTCTTTTTTTTCTTTTTCGCATGCCCAAATTTCTGTCAATGATTCCCGGGACACTGAAAGACCGGGGTACACGAAACTTGGTGGGCATGTAACCCCACATGGATAGCATGGAACCATCGTTTTTCGTTTTGATCTGTAGCCTCCCCGCTGGACTGGACCCCCCGAAAGGAGGGTAGGGCAGACACAGTTTTCTGTGAATATCTCGAAAACCGTAGGGTTTAGGAGGACCATTTTTTTTGTATGTTGATCTCAAGGGGCCATGTCAACCCATTCCATAAACACTCATTTCATGTATAGCGCCACCTAGTTAAACACAAAAAAGTAAAAATGAGGTGTTGTAATTGAAGGTATCTGTGACCTAACATAGTCAAAACTGCACGAAACTGGAAGTGTAGGATCATTATGACACCCTCTGTATGCACGCCAAGTTTTGTGGAATTCCGTTCATGGGGGGCCACACAATAAATTAATTTATGTTACTATACACCAACTGGCCTGTAGGTGGCCGGAGACAGTTTTCTGTGAATATCTCGAGAACCGTAGGGCCTAGGAGGTCCACCTTTTTTATGTATGTTTGTCTTAAGGGGGCATGTCAACCCATCCCATTACCACTTATTTCATGTATAGTGCCACCTAGTTAAAAATTCAAAAGCAAAAAATTAGGTGTTTTCATCACAATATCTCTGGCTGACAAGGTCAAAACTGCACAAAATTGAAAGTGTAGGATCATTATGACACTCACGAATGCATGCCAAGTTTCGTGGACTTTCGTTCATGGGGGGCCAT